>NW_027650225.1:0-20000 GCF_965287045.1 Carcharhinus amblyrhynchos | reverse complement strand
CTATGAGGAGAGGCTGAATAAACTAGGCTTGTACTTGTTAGAGTTTAGAAGGATGAGGGGAGATCTCATTGAGACGTATAAGATGATGAATGGGATGGATAGGATAGAGGTGGAGAGGCTCTTCCCGCTCAGAAAGGACAGTAGGACTAGGGGGCACAGCCTCAAGATAAAAGGGGGGGCAGTTTAGAACGGAGTTGAGGAGGAACTTCTTCACTCAAAGGGTGGTGAATCTCTGGAATTCTCTGCCCGTTGAAGTGGTGGAGGCTGCCTCGCTAAATATTTTTAAGACGCGGGTTGATGGGTTTTTGATAAGAGAGGGGATTAAGGGTTATGGGGAGAGGGCGGGAATGTGGAACTGAGCCACAACAGATCAGCCATGATCTTATTGAATGGCGGGGCAGGCTCGAAGGGCTAGATGGCCTACTCCTGCTCCTATTTCTTATGTTCTTCTGTTCTCTGTGTCTCTGAATCTCTGTGTCTCTGTGCCTGTCTCTGTGTCTCTGAGTCTGTGTCTCTGAATGTCTGAGTCTCGGTGTCTCTGAGTCTTGGTGTCTCGGTGTCTCTTCGTCTCATGTCTCGGTGTGTCTGGGTCTGTGCGCCTGTGAGTCTGTGAGTCTCAGTGTCTCTGTGTCTCTGTTTCTCTTGGTCTATGAGACTCTGTGTCCATGTGTCCATGTGTCTTTTCGTCTCTGAGACTCTGTGTCTCTGTGTCTCTGAGTCTCTGAGTCTCGGTGTCTCGGTGTCTCTGAGGCTCTGACTCTCTGAGTCTCTGACTCTCTGTGTCTCTGACTCTCTGTGTCTCTGTGTCTCTGAGTCTCTGTGTCTCTGAGTCTCGGTGTCTCTGACTCTCTGTGTCTTTGAGTCTCAGTGTCTCTGAGTCTCTGTGTCTCTGAGACTCTGAACATCGTTGTCTCTGAGTCTCTGTGTCTCTCTGTCTCTGAGTCTCGGTGTCTCTGAGTCTCTGTGTCTCTGAGACTCTGAACCTCGTTGTCTATGAGTCTCTGTGTCTCTCCGTCTCTGAGTCTCAGTGTCTCTGAGTCTCGGTGTCTCTGAGTCTCTGCGTCTCTGTGTTCCGCAGTCTCTGTGTTCCTGCACCTCCTTGTCTCTGAAACTTTGTGTCTCCGAGTCTCGGTGTCTCTGTGTCCCTGTGTTTCTGTGTCTTTGAATCTCTGAGTCTCTGAGTCGCTGCGTCTCTGTGTCTCTGAGTCTTTGAATCTCTGAGTCTCTGTGTCTCAGAGTCTCTGTGTCTCTGTGTCTCTGAGTCTCAGGTCTCGGTGTCACAGTTTCCCTCGGTCTCTGAGTCTCTGTGTCTCTGATTCCCGCAGTCTCTGTGTTCCTGTGCCTCCTTGTCTCAGAAACTTTGTGTCTCTGAGTCCCTGTGTCTCTGTGTCCTTGTGTCTCTGTGTCCCTGTGTCCCTGATTCTTTGAATCTCTGTGTCCCAGTGTCTCTGAGTCTCTGAGTCGCTGCGTCGCTACGTCTCTCTGTCTCTGAGTCTCTGTGTCTTGGTGTCTCTGTGCGTCTGAGTGTCTGTGTCTCTGGGTCTCTGGGTCTGGGTCTTGTTGGTGTTTTTCAATTTTGAGGTTGTTGTTGAACTTTTTTTTACAATTTTGAGGTTGTTGTTGGATTGTTGGGGTATTTTGCAGTTGTGGTTGTTGTTGAAATTGTTGATGGTTTTCAGATCTGAGATCATTGCTGAATTTGTTTTGTATTTAATTTTTTGGTTGGTGGAAATATTGGTGTTTATTTCTTTCTCAGGTTGTTGTTGGATTTGTTGATGTTTTTCAATGTTGAGGTTGTTGTTGGAGTGTTGTTGTTCTGTGTTGTTGAGGCTGTTGTTGCATTTGTTGGTGTTTTTCAATGTCAAAGTTGTTGTTGGATTGTTGCTGTTCTTTTTTTTAAACTTTATTCCAATCCAATCAAGTCAAATTAAACCCAATTCAGAGTCCCAACAAGTTGGGACATTCCCGATCCAAGCTGACAAGACAGGGCGCTCACCTGCTGTTGAGGTTCTTGTTGAACTTGTTGGTTTTTTTTTCAATTTTTAGGTTGTTGTTCGAATTTTTTTTCATTCTCAGGTTGTTGTTGGATTTGTTGGTGTTTTTAATTTTGAGGTTGGTGTTGGATTTTTTGTTTTTTTTCCAAGACTGAGGTTGTTTTTGGATTTGTTGGTGTTGTTTGCAGTTGTGGTTGTTGTTGAAATTGTTGGAGTTTTTCAATTTTGAGGTTGTTGTTGAACTTGTTTTGTTTTCAATTTTTTGGTTGGAAATATTGGTGTTTATTTCTTTCTCAGGTTGTTGTTGGATTTGTTGGTGGTTCAGTTTGGGTTTTTGTTGGATTTGTTGGTGTTTTTCAATGTTGAGATCGTTGTTTGAGATGGTTGTCCAAACCACATTGCCTCGTACTGTCCCAAGATGTGGAGGTTAGGTTGATTGGCCATGACATGTTGCCCTGTAGTGTGTCAAGGTTGTACAAAATTGTTGGTGTTTTTCAATATTTAGTTTGTTGTTGGAAATTTTTTTTTCATTCTCAGGTTGTTGTGGGATTTGTTGGTGTTTTTTGCTGATGTAGTTGTTGAAATTGTAGATATTTCTCAATTTTGAATTATTGTTTGATTCATCGGTGTTTTTCAATTTTGAGGTTGTTGTTGGATTTGTTGGTGTTTGTCAATGTTGAGGTTGTTGTTGGATTTGTTGGTGCTTTTCAATGTTGAGGTTGTTGTTGCATTTGTTGTTGCTTTTCAATGTTGAGGTTGTTGTTGGATTTGTTGGTGCTTTTCAATGTTGAGGTTGTTGTTGGATTCGTTGGTGCTTTTCAATGTTGAGGTTACAAAGAACAAAGAACAGCACAGCCCAGGAAACAGGCCCTTCGGCCCAACGAGCCCCTGCTGCCATTTTAACATTATGACTGCCCTCCTCTACCCATGACCTTTGTCTACACCTATTGGGGAAGATTGAGGGAACACTAATTTAGGAACAATTTGTTGCACCAATCAGCCTAAGAGCACGTTTTTGGGGTGTGGGAGGAAACCGGAGCACCCGGAGAAAACCCACACAACCTCAACATTAAAAAACACTAACAAACCCAACAACAACCTCAACATTAAAAACACCAACAAATCAAACAACAACCTCAACATTGAAAACACCAACAAATCCAACAACAACCTCAACATTAAAAACACAAACAAATCCAACAACAACCTCAACATTGAAAAACACCAACAAATCCAACAACAACCTCAACATTAAAAACACCAACAAATCCAACAACAACCTCAACATTGAAAAACACCAACAAATCCAACAACAACATCAACATTGAAATACACCAACAAATCCAACAACAACCTCAACATTGAAACCACCAACAAATTCAACAACAACCATAACAGTGAAAAACACTAACAATTCCAACATCAACCTCCACACTGAAAAAAAACACCAACAACATCAACATTGAAAAACACAAACAATTTCAACAACAACCACAATGGTGAAAGACACCAACAAATTCAACAACAACCTCAACATTGAAAAAAACAACACATCCAACAACCACGACAACACTGTAAAACACCAACAAGTCCAACAAAAACCTCAACATTGAAAACACCAACATATTGAACAGCAACCATGACAGTGAAAAACACTAACAATTCCAAGAACAACCACTACATTAAAAAAACAAACAAATCCAACGCCATCAACATTGAAAAACACAATTTCAACAACAACCACAACGGTGAAAAACACCAACAAATTTAACAACAACCTCAACATTGAAAAACACCAACAAATCCAACAAGAACTACAACAGTGAAAAGCACAAACAAATGCAACATCAACCTCAAGCTTGAAAAATATCATCAAATTCAACTACAACCTGAAAATTGAAAAAACATCAACAAATCCAATAACAACCTCAACCTTGAAATACACCAACAAATCCAACAACAGCCACAATAGTGGAAAACACCAACCAATCCAACAACAACTTCAACATTGAAAAAACACCAACAAATCCAACAACAACCTCAGCATTGAAAAATGCCAACAAATTCAACAACCAACACAATGGTGAAAAACACCAAAACATCCAACAACAACCACAACTTGAAAAATATGAACAAATCCAACAACAACCTCAACATTGAAAAAACACCAACAAATCCAACAACAACCTCAACATTGAAAAAATACCAACAAATCCAACAACAACTTCAACATTGAAAAACACCAACAAATCCAACAACAACCTCAACATTGGAATACACCAACAAGTCCAACAACAATTACAACATGGAAAAATACCAACAAACTCAACAGCGACGTGGCAGCACAGTGGGTAGCAGTAATTCTTCACAGCTCCAGTGACCCAGGTTCGATTCCCAGCTCAGGTCACTGTCTGTGTGAAGTTTGCACATTCTCCTCGTGTCTGCGTGGGTTTCCTCCGGGTGCTGCAGTTTCCTCCCACAGTCCAAAGATGTGCGAGTTAGATTGATTGGCCGTGCTAAATTAACTTCAGCGTCCCGAGATGTAGATGAGTGGAGAATTGGACATGTTAAAATCCCCTTAATGTTCCAAGATATGTATGAGAGGTGAATTGGCCAGGCTAAATTGCCTCTTAGTGTCCCAAAATGTGGAGGTTTGGTGGATTGGCCCTTAGTGTCCCCAGGTGTGTATGAGAGGTGGATTGGCCAGGCTAAGTTGCCTCTTAGTTTCCCAAGATATTTACGAGCCCTGAATTGGCCATACAAGGTTTCCTCTTACAGTTCCAAGATGTGTACGAGATGTGGATTGGCCATGTTAAATTACCCCTTTTTGTTCGAAGATGTTTAGGTAAGGTGGATTCCCCCTACTGTCCCAACATGTGTAACTTAGGGGGATTGGACGAGCTAATTCTCCCCTTAGTGTCCCAAGATGTGTGCGAGTGGTGGATTGACCAGGCTAAATTTCCTTTAGCGCCCCAAGATGTAGATGAGAGGAGAATTGGGCGTGTTAAAATCCCCTGAGTGTCCCAGGATGTGTAAGTTAGGTGAATTGGCCAGGCTACATTGCCTCTTAGTGTCCCAAAATGTGGAGGTTTGGTGGATTGGTCATGCTAAACTGCCCATTACTATCCCAAGATGTGTAAGTTAGGGGGATTGGCCATGCTAAGTTGCCCCGAAGTGTCCCAAGGTGTGTAGTTCAGGTGGAATGGCCATGTTAAATTGCCCTTTAGTGTCCCAAATGGGCATGTTAGGTGGATTGGCCTTGCTAAAATCATCTCAGTGTGCCAAGATGCATGTGAGAAGTGTGTAGGCCAGGCTAAATTGCCCCTTAGTGTCCCAAGATGTGTACAAGATGTGGATTAGCCATGCTAAATTGCTCCTTTAGTGTTTGAAGATGTGTAGGTGAGGTGGATTGGCCCTGAGTGCCCCAAGAAGTGTAAGAGATTTGCCATGCTAAATTCCCCTTAGTGTCCCAAGGCATAGATTGGCCATGCTAAATTCCATTAAATGCCCCAAGATGTGTGCGAGTGGTAGATTGACAATGCTAAATTTCCTCTAGCACCCCAAGATGTGGATGAGAGGAGAATTGGACATGTTAAAATCCCCTTAGTGTCCCAGGATGTGTCATTAAGGTGGATTGACCATGCTAAATAGACCATTACTGTCCCAGGGTGTATAGGTTAGTTGGATTGGCCACTCTAAATTGCCCCATAGTGTCCCAAGATGTGTACGTTAGGTGGATTGGCGATGAACAATTCATTTTAGCCTACCAAGTTGTGTAGGAGAGTTATGTAGGCAGGACAAAATTTCCCCGAGATGGTCAGGAGTGTATATAGACGGTCAGCTGTGAGTATAGATGGTCAGGTGTGAATATAGACGGTCAGCTGTGAGTATAGATGGTCAGGTGTGAGTATAGATGGTCAGGTGTGAATATAGATGGTCAGGTGTGAGTATAGATGGTCAGGTGTGAGTATAGATGGTCGGGCGTGAATATAGACGGTCAGCTGTGAGTATAGATGGTCAGGTGTGAGTATAGATGGTCAGGTGTGAGTATAGATGGTCAGGTGTGAATATAGATGGTCAGGTGTGAGTATAGATGGTCAGGTGTGAGTATAGATGGTCAGGTGTGAATATAGATGGTCAGGTGTGAGTATAGATGGTCAGGTGTGAATATAGATGGTCAGGTGTGAGTATAGATGGTCAGGTGTGAGTATAGATGGTCAGGTGTGAATATAGATGGTCAGGTGTGAGTATAGATGGTCAGGTGTGAATATAGATGGTCAGGTGTGAGTATAGATGGTCAGGTGTGAATATAGACGGTCAGGTGTGAGTATAGATGGTCAGGTGTGAATATAGATGGTCAGGTGTGAGTATAGATGGTCAGGTGTGAGTATAGATGGTCAGGTGTGAGTATAGATGGTCAGGTGTGAATATAGATGGTCAGGTGTGAATATAGATGGTCAGGTGTGAGTATAGATGGTCAGGTGTGAGTGTCGGTGACCGGAATTGCGAGCTTCTGTCCTGTTTGTAACTAAAACTCCCGATGTATAAATCCTGGCTTCTATTTGTGTTCCAGGAGCAGTCTGGCAGTCCTTGTTTGGAACCCATTTCTCCCACATGTCTGGGTTAAAACCCAGAGCTTTGAAATAAAAACCCGCTGTATTTTGACTCACGAACAGTCTCAGAGGTAAATTTTATCAATATTCTCAGTTACTCACATTGCTTATCTATAAATTCTCTCCGACTGTCATTTTATCGAACCTGATATCTATTTACAAATGGGAATGATCCCACATTGTTAGTGATGTCGCTGTCAGTCTCTTACTGGGGAATCTCACCCATACCAGGCTGTTGGTTTGGATAAAGTTTTAGCCCAGTCCGTCTCTCTATCGCAGGCCAGACTCCCCATCAACTGAGGACCGTGTCTGTCTGGTGGTTAATACAGCAAAATCTCCTTTTCCCACCTGACACAGAATCGTTCCTTATTAGTTTCACCGTAGCCCAGTCTCCTGGTGTCGGCAGTTTGGGAGGATTCCCTTTCTGCCAAGCTTATCCCATCACTGTTGATGTTGTTTGGGAGAATGTTCACTCAGTCCCTCAAACTCTGCCTCTCTGTCTCCCACTCACTCTCCTCCTCCCGTTTGCCCGACCACTCACTGGTTGGAAAGGTGTTAACCCCATATCCCCCTGGAAAGAGTGGCTCTCTGTTGTCCTGCAGGAAAAACTGGACCCGATCGCTTCCTCCATCCATCACGGTGTTGGCTCAGCTGTTCTTCTGTTCATCCGTTCCCCCAATCCTGAACTCTGTGGGTGGTGAAATCTCTGTCTGATCCCTAAAGACTTTCCTCAAACTCTCCCCCCTGTGCAGCCAGTTCTGAGTCTAACTGAAGAGGGATTCCCCGCCTGGATATTATCCCACTGGCCAATATCGTAGCCACGGTTTGAGATGGAAATGCATCGATCAGTAATCACTAAACAGGAAGTTTTTCCCTTTTATTCCAGGGAACGATCCTGTGAAATCCATTTGCGAGCATTCCCGTGGACCCCCCTCAGCTGCTTTCACACCTTGGTCACCGAATGTTGCCCTGGGTCCACTTGTGTAGACTGAATGTTACCCCCACGTCTCCATCATCTCTTCCACCACCAACAATTCTCCCTGAAACTGACCAAATGTGTCCTCTGCAGTGTGGCCGACTCCATCTGGAATAAGGTCTGTTGTGTTGCCTCTGGAGCTATTATTTTTCCTTTCCTTCCCCGAACGCTGTCTTGTCTCTTTTTACCCCCAGCACCCCCAGCACCCCCTATCTTCTCCAATTCTGTCCTTCCTCATCTGAGGCCTGTCCCAGTCCCTGTTTTACACCAATATTTCTTCCCTCTTTGGCTGTTATCTGTGTCACGGCCAACTCTTGTTTGAACAATTCTGTCAGTTTGGGGAGACCCAGTGAGTCTCCTCTGCACCCCCAGGATATCCTTTTCTCAAGTCAGGAGACCAAAACTGTCCACAGTAACTCCAGATGTGGCCTCCCCAGCACCTTATACATAACCTCACTGCTTTTAAACTCCATCCCTCCAGCAACGAAGGACAAAATTCCAGTTTCCTTCTTCATCCCCTGCTGCAAACCAACTCCTTGAGATTCCTGCACAAGGACGCCCAGATCCCTCTGCACAGCTGGGATTTTTCCCCATTGAAAGAATAGTCCATCTTGCTGTTGTTCCTGCCATTTCTTGAGATGACATGGAGTGAATCAAAGAGGCTGAGGACTGATATCTGGGTTGCTGGGGCCCACTGGAGGAGGCCGGGAGGGTCATCGGCTCAGCACTCTGGCTGAAGACTATTGTAGATTAGGTGGATTGGCCAGGCTAAATTCCCCTCAGTGTCCCAAGATGTGTACGAGCGGTGGATTGGCCATGATAAATGGCCCCTTAGCACCCAAAAATGTGTAGGTTTTAGTAGATTGGCCATGCTAAATTGCCCCTTAGTGTCCCAAATATGTAGGTTAGGTGGATTGGAAATACTAATTTGCCACTCAGTGTCACAAGATTTGTAGGTAGGGTGGATTCACCAGACTAAATTGCCCCCTAATGTCCCAAAATGTGTGGATTAGGTTTATTGGCCATGCCAAATTCCCCATAGTGTGCTAAGATGTGTAGGTTGGGTGGATTGGCCATGATAAATTGTCCCTGAGTGTCCCAATATGTGGATGAGAAGAGAATTGGACATGTTAAAATCCCGGTAACGACCAAAGATGTGTGGGTTGGGTGGATTGGTCATGCTCAGTTGCCCCTTAGTGTCCCAAGCCATGTGTGAGAGATGGATTGGCTCTGCTAAATTCCCCTTAGGATTCCAAGATGTGTACGAGGTGTGAACTGATCTTGTTAAATTGCCGCTTTGTCTCCCAAGCAGTGTACAAGATGTGGATTGACCAGGCTAAATTCACTTTAGTGTTCCACAATGTGTACAAGAGGTGTATTTGCCATGCTAAATTGCTCCTTAGTGTCCCAAGATGTGTACCAGACCTGGATTGGCCATCCTTAGATGCTAAAGATGTGGATGAGAGGTCAATTGGACATGTTAAAATCCCGTTTGTGTCCCAAGCTGTGTACAAGAGGTGGATTGGCCATGCTAAATTATCCCTTATTGCTAAATTCCCCTGAGTGTCCTAAGCTGTGTAGGTTAGGTGGACTGGCCATGCTAAATTGCACATTAGTGTCCCAAGGTGTGTACAAGAGGTGGATTAGCCATGCTAAATTTCCCATGGGTGTACAAGGATGTGTAGGATACGTGGATTGGCCATGATAAGTGGCCCCTCAGTATCCCAAGATGTGTAGATTAGGTAGATTGGCCATGCTAAATTGTCCCTTACTGTCCCAGACTATATACAAGAGGAGGATTGGCCATGCTAAATTGCCTTTTAGCTTACTGTTTAAAATCTCTGTTTAGTGTCGGGCACTGTTTAAAATCTCTGTTTAGTGTAGGGCACTGTTTAAAATCTCTGTTTAGTGTAGGGCACTGTTTAAAATCTCTGTTTAGTGTAGGGCACTGTTTAAAATCTCTGTTTAGTGTAGGGCACTGTTTAAAATCTCTGTTTAGTGTAGGGTACTGTTTAAAATCTCTGTTTAGTGTAGGGTACTGTTTAAAATCTCTGTTTAGTGTAGGACACTGTTTAAAATCTCTGTTTAGTGTAGGGCACTGTTTAAAATCTCTGTTTAGTGTAGGGCACTGTTTAAAATCTCTGTTTAGTGTAGGGTACTGTTTAAAATCTCTGTTTAGTGTAGGGCACTGTTTAAAATCTCTGTTTAGTGAAGGGTACTGTTTAAAATCTCTGTTTAGTGTAGGGTACTGTTTAAAATCTCTGTTTAGTGTAGGACACTGTTTAAAATCTCTGTTTAGTGTCGGGTACTGTTTAAAATCTCTGTTCAGTGTAGGGCACTGTTTAAAATCTCTGTTTAGTGTAGGGCAGTGTTTAAAATCTCTGTTTAGTGTAGGGCACTGTTTAAAATCTCTGTTTAGTGTAGGGCACTGTTTAAAATCTCTGTTTAGTGTAGGGCACTGTTTAAAATCTCTGTTTAGTGTAGGACACTGTTTAAAATCTCTGTTTAGTGTAGGGCACTGTTTAAAATCTCTGTTTAGTATAGGGCACTGTTTAAAATCTCTGTTTAGTGTCGGGCACTGTTTAAAATCTCTGTTTAGTGTAGGGCACTGTTTAAAATCTCTGTTTAGTTTAGGGTACTGTTTAAAATCTCTGTTTAGTGTAGGGTACTGTTTAAAATCTCTGTTTAGTGTAGGACACTGTTTAAAATCTCTGTTTAGTGTAGGGCACTGTTTAAAATCTCTGTTTAGTGTAGGGCACTGTTTAAAATCTCTGTTTAGTGTTGGGTACTGTTTAAAATCTCTGTTTAGTGTAGGGTACTGTTTAAAATCTCTGTTTAGTGTCAGGTACTGTTTAAAATCTTTGTTTAGTGTAGGGTACTGCTTAAAATCTCTGTTTAGTGTAGAGCACTGTTTAAAATCTCTGTTTAGTGTAGGGCACTGTTTAAAATCTCTGTTTAGTGTCAGGTACTGTTTAAAATCTTTGTTTAGTGTAGGGTACTGCTTAAAATCTCTGTTTAGTGTAGGACACTGTTTAAAATCTCTGTTTAGTGTAGGGCACTGTTTAAAATCTCTGTTTAGTGTAGGGCACTGTTTAAAATCTCTGTTTAGTGTTGGGTACTGTTTAAAATCTCTGTTTAGTGTAGGGTACTGTTTAAAATCTCTGTTTAGTGTAGGGCACTGTTTAAAATCTCTGTTTAGTGTAGGGTACTGTTTAAAATCTCTGTTTAGTGTCAGGTACTGTTTAAAATCTTTGTTTAGTGTAGGGTACTGCTTAAAATCTCTGTTTAGTGTAGGGCACTATTTAAAATCTCTGTTTAGTGTAGGGCACTATTTAAAATCTCTGTTTAGTGTAGGGCACTGTTTAAAATCTCTGTTTAGTGTAGGGCACTGTTTAAAATCTCTGTTTAGTGTAGGGCACAATTTAAAATCTCTGTTTAGTGTAGGGTACTGTTTAAAATCTCTGTTTAGTGTAGGGTACTGTTTAAAATCTCTGTTTAGTGTAGGGCACAATTTAAAATCTCTGTTTAGTGTAGGGCACTGTTTGAAATCTCTGTTTAGTGTAGGGCACTGTTTAAAATCTCTGTTTAGTGTAGGGCACTGTTTAAAATCTCCGTTTAGTGTAGGGCACTGTTTAAAATCTCTGTTTAGTGTAGGGCACAATTTAAAATCTCTGTTTAGTGTAGGGCACTGTTTAAAATCTCTGTTTAGTGTAGGGCACTGTTTAAAATCTCTGTTCAGTGTAGGGTACTGTTTAAAATCTCTGTTTAGTGTAGGGCACTGTTTAAAATCTCTGTTTAGTGTAGGACACTGTTTAAAATCTCAGTTTAGTGTAGGGCACTGTTTAAAATCTCTGTTTAGTGTAGGGCACTGTTTAAAATCTCTGTTTAGTGTAGGGCACTGTTTAAAATCTCTGTTTAGTGTAGGGTACTGTTTAAAATCTCTGTTTAGTGTAGGGTACTGTTTAAAATCTCTGTTTAGTGTAGGGCACTGTTTAAAATCTCTGTTTAGTGTAGGGCACTGTTTAAAATCTCTGTTTGGTGTAGGGCACTGTTTAAAATCTCTGTTTAGTGTAGGGTACTGTTTTAAATCTGACCCCGAGTTCAGCTCCTGAACCCTGAGCCCTTCCCCGGGGACAGGACCTAAACCCTGAGCCCTGACCCGACCCCATGTTCAGCTCCTGAACCCTGACCCTGACCCTGAGTTCAGCTCCCGAACCCGGAGCCCTGACCCCGAGTTCAGCTCCTGTACCGCCTCTGTCTCTCTCTCTCTGTCTCTCTCTATGTGTCTCTCTCACTCTGTCTCTCTCTCTCTCTCTTACTCTGTCTGTCTCCGTCTTTATGTTTAGGGCGAGGGTTAGGGTTACAGTTAGGTTTAGGGTTAGGGTTAGAGTTAGGTTTAGGGTTAGGGTTAGAGTTTGGGTTCGTGTTCGGGTTAGGGTTACGTTTTGGGTTCGATCGTATTAGGGTTCGTGTTAGGGTTAGTATTATGATTAGGGTTTGGGTTATGGTTATGTTTAGAGTTAGGGTTGGGGTTAGGGTTAGGATTAGAATTAGACTTAGGGTAAGGGTTAGGATTTGGGTTCGAGTTAGGGTTGGGGTTAGGGTTAGGATTAGAGTTGGGGATAGGGTTAGGATTAGACTTAGGGATAGGGTTAGGATTAGATTTAGGGAGAGGGTTAGTGTTAGAGTTACGGTAAAGATTACAGTTAGGGTTAGCGTTAGAGTTAGCTTTAGGGTTAGGGATAGGGTTAGGACTTGGGATAGGGACAGGGTTAGGGTTAGGGATAGGTTAAGATTCGTGTTAGGGTTAGAGTTAGGGTTAGCTTAGGTTTAAGATCAGAGTTAGCGTTCGGGTTTGAGTTCAGGTTCAGATTAGGGTTAGGGTTAGGGTTAGAGTTATGGTCAGAGTTAGGGTTAGGGTTTGGATTAGAGTTAGGGATTGGGTTAGGATTAGATTTAGGGTTAGGATTACAGTTCGGGTTAGAGTTAGGTTAGGAGTAGGGTTAGCGTTCGAGTTAGTATTAGGGTTAGGGATAGGGTTAGGATTAGATTTAGGGTTAGGGTTAGGATTACAGTTCGGGTTAGAGTCAGGTTCGGGTTAGGGTTAGCGTTAGAGTTCGCATTGGGGTTGGGGATAGGGATAGGGTTCGGTTTAGGAATGGGGTTAGGGTTTGACTTAGGGTTAGGTTAGGGTTTGCATTCGAGTTCAGGTTAGGGTTAGAGTGATGGGTCGGGTTAGGGTTAGAGTTAGGGTTAGGGTTAGGATTAGAGTTAGGGTTGGGGTTAGTCTTCGTGTTAGGATTCGGGTTTGGGTTCGAGTTAGGGTTCAGGTTTAGATTAGGGTTAGAGTTCAGGTTAGGTTTAGGGCTAGTTAGTGTTAGATTTAGTGTTAGGGCTCGGGTGGGGCTAGTGCTTGGGTTAGTGTTAGGGTTGGAATTAGGGTCAGGATTAGGGTTAAGGTTAGAGTTTTGGTTAGTTTTAGGGTTTGGGTTAGGTTTCGGGTTAGGTGTTTGGATTATGGTTAGGGTTAGGGTTAGGATTAGAGATAGGGTGAGGGTTAGCGTTAGGGTTAGGTTTAGGGTTACGTGTTTGGATTATGGTTTGGGTTCGTGTTAAGATTAGAGTTTGGGTTTGGGTTACGTTTCGGATTAGGTATTTTGATTATGGTTATGCCTCGTGTTAGTATTAGGTGTTAGTGTTTGTATTAGAGATAGGTGTTTGGATTATGGTTAGGGTTAGGGTTAGGATTAGGATTAGGATTAGGGTGAGGGTTTCGTGTTAGGGTTAGAGTTAGGGTTCAGGTTAGAGTTAGGTGTTAGGGTTAGCTTTTGGTGTTCGGGTTCGGGTTGGGGATTAGGGTGAGGGTTAGGGTTAGTTTTACTGTTATGGTTAGCGATTTGGGTTCGAATTAGTGTTAGGGGCTTGGATTCGGGTTAAGGTCAGGTTTAGGGTTAATGATAGCGTTCGGGTTTAGCGTTAGGGTTAGGGTGCGGGTTGGGGTTATGGTTCGGATTAGGATTGGGTTTAGGGTTAGAGTTAGGGTTATGGTTCGGATTAGGATTGGGTTTAGGGTTAGGGTTAGGGTTCGGGTTGGGATTCGGGTTAGGGATATGGTTGGCGTCAGGGTTCGGGGTTTGAGTTAATTATAGGGTTAGGGTTAAGGTTTGGTGTTTGGGTTAAGGTTTGGTGTTAGGGTTAGGGTTAGGGTTAGGGTTACAGTCTGGGTTAGGGTTAGGGTTACGGTTAGGATTAGAGTTTGGGATAGGTTTAGGTTTAGAGTTAGGGTTAGGGTTAGGATAACAGTTACAGTTAGAGTTAGCGTTCGGGTTCGGGTTAGGTTAGGGTTAGCATTCGAGTGAGGGTTAGGATTAGAGTGAGGGTTAGGATAGGGTTCGGGTTAGGGTTAGAGTTGGGGTTAGATTTCGGGTTAGGGTTGGGGTTAGGATTAGAGTTTGGGATAGGGTTAGGGTTAGGGTTAGGATTACGTTTAGGGTTAGAGTTAGGGATCGGGTTCGGGTTAGGTATAGGTTTAAGGATACGGATGGGGTTAGGGCTAGATTTGGGTTCGCATTAGAGCAACGGTTAGGTGTAGGGTTAGGGTTAGAGTTACGGATAGGGTTAGGGTTAGGGTTAGATTTAAGGTTAGGGTTAGGATTAGAATTAGGGTTAGAGTTAGACTTAGTGTTAGGATTAGGGTTTGAGTTTGGGTTAGGGTTTAGATTCGGGTTAGGTTTGGGGCTAGGGTTAGGGTTAGATTTAGGGTTAGGGTTAGATTTAGGTTTCGGGTTCGGGTTACTTTTAGGGTTAGGGTTTGTATTCGGATTAGGGTTTGGGTTAGGGTTTGTATTAGGATTGGGGTTTGGGTTCGGGTTAAGGTTAGAGTTTGGGTTAGAGTTAGGGTTAGAGTTTTGTTCAGGTTAGGGTTAGGGTTAGGATTAGAGTAGCGTTAGGGTAAGGGTTTGGGTTCGAGTTCGGGTTAGAGTTAGGGTTATGGTTAGAGTGAGGGATAGGATTAAGATTAGATTATGGATAGGGTTCGGGTTAGAGTTACTGTTAGGATTACAATTTGGGTTAGAGTTTGGTTCGGGTTAACGTTTGAATTAGCATTCAATTTTGGCATCGGGTTAGGTTTCGGGATAGGGATAGGGTTAGGGATCGGCTTAGGGTTAGGGTTACAGTTAGAGTTAGGGTTAGTTAGGGTTAGCATTAGAGTTCGGGTTGGGATTAGTGTTAGGGTTCGGGTTCCAGTTACGGTTAGGGTTAGGGTTATGATTAGAGTTCGGGTTCGGGTTCGGATTAGAGTTAGGGATAGGGTTAGGGTTAGAGTTTGGGATGGTCTTTGGGTTAGAGTTAGGGTTAGGGTTAGGATTACAGCTAGGGTTAGATTTAGGTTCGGGTTAGGTTTCGCATTCGAGTTCGTGTTCGGGTTAAAGATAGGGTTAGGGTTCAGGATAAGGATAGTGTTCGGGTTAGCATTAGAGTTAGATTTAGGTTTAGAATTACGGATAGGTTTAGGGTTCGTTTTAGTGTTCAGATTAGGGCTGGGGTTCGAGTTTGGGTTATGGTTTAGATTCGGGTTAGAGTTAGGATTCGGTTTAGGGCTAGGGTTAGCGTTAGAGTTAGGGTTAATGTTAGGGTTAGGGTTAGTGTTAGAGTTAGTGCTAGTGTTAGGGTTAGTGTTAGGTTTAGGGTTTGTCTTAGTGTTAGGATTAGTGTTTGGGTTTGGGTTTAGATTAAGGTTAGAGTGAGGGTTAAGTTCAGGGCTCAGGTTAGCGTTAGATTTAGTGTTAGGGCTGGGGTTAGGGCTAGTACATTAGGGTTAGGGTTAGGGTTATGTTTTGGGTTAAGATTAAAGTTAGGGTATGGGTTTGTGTTGGGGTTAGATTTAAGGTTAGGTGTTTGGGTTAGAATTAGGGTTAGGGTTAGCATTAGAGTTAGGGTTAGGCTTAGAGTTCAGGTTAGAGTTACTTGTAGGGTTAGAATTAGAGTTAGTGTTAGCATTAGTCTTAGTGTTAGGTTTGGGGTTTGGGTTTGAGTTTGGGTTAGGGTTTATATTCGGGTTCGAACGTAAGAACATTAGGTTTAGGGCTAGGGTTAGCGTTAGGGTTAGGATTACAGTTAGGGTTAGAGTTAGGTTAGGGTTAGGGTTCGCGTTAGAGTTAGCGTTAGTGTTCGGAATAGGGTTAGGGTTCGGGATAGCGATAGGGTGAGGGTTAGGGATAGGGTTATGGTTAGGGTTAGGATAGCGTTAGCATTAGAGTTAGGGTTAGGGTTAGGGTTAGTTTTAGCGTTAGCATTAGAGTTAGGGTTAGGGTTAGGATTAGACTTAGGGTTAGGGTTAATCTTAGTGATCGGGTTAGGTTTTGGGTTTGAGTTTTGTTTAGGGTTTAGATTAGGGTTTGAGTTAGGGTTATGTTTCGGGCTAGGGTTAGCGTTAGGGTTCGGGCGAGAGTTAGGCTTCGGGCTACAGTTAGGTTTAGGATTCGGGTTCGAGTTAGGGTGAGGGTTAGGTTTAGGGTTCGGGTTAGAGTTACGGTTAGTGCTAGAGTTAGGGTTAGGTTTAGGGTTTGCGTTAGAGTTAGGGTTAGGTATAGGATTAGGGTTAGGGTTAGGGTTAGTCTTCGCTTTAGGATTTGGTTTTGGGTTTGAGTTTGGGTTAGGGTTTAGATTAGCGTTGGAGTTAGGGTTCGGTTTATGGCTCGGGTTAGCGTTAGGGTTAGGGGTTAGGGTTAGGGTTCGAGTTAGGGTTAGAGTTAGGGTTAGGGTTAGAGTTAGGGTTAGGGTTAGGGTTAGGGTTAGAGTTAGGGCTCGAGTTAGGGTTAGGGGTTAGGGTTAGGGTTAGGGTTAGAGTTAGGGTTAGAGTTAGGGTTAGGGTTAGGGTTAGGGTTAAGGTTAGATTTTGGGTTAGGGTTAGGGTTAGGGTTAGAGTTAGGGTTAGGGTTAGAGTTAGGGTTAGGGTTACAGTTAGGGTTAGGGTTAAGGTTAGAGTTAGGGTTAGGGTTAGGGTTAGAGTTAGGGTTAGGGTTAGAGTTAGGGTTAGGGTTAGGGTTAGGGTTAGGGTTAGAGTTAGGGTTAGGGTTAGGGTTAGAGTTCGTGTTAGGGTTAGTATTAGGATTATGGTTTGGGTCAGGATTAAGGGTTAGGGTTAGGATTCGGGATAGGATTCGGATTAGAGTTCGGGATAGGGTTAAGGTTAGAGTTAGGGTGAGGGTTAGGATTACAGTTAGGGTTAAGGTTAGGTTCGGGTTAGGCTTCACGTTAGAGTTAGCACTAGGTTTAGGGTTCGGGTTAGGGTTAGGGTTATGTTTAGTGTTAGGGTTAGAGTTAGGGTACGGGTTAGGATTACAGTTAGGTTAGGGTTAGGCTTAGCGTTAGAGTTAGCGTTAGATTTAGGGTTAAGGTTAGGTTTAGGGTTAAGGTTAGAGTTAGGGTTAGAGTCAGCGTTAGGGTTAGGATTAGAGTTAGGGTTATAGTCAGGGTTAGGGTAAGGTTTAGGGTTAGGTTAGTGTTAGCATTAGAGTTAGAGTTAGGTTTAGGGTCAGGTTTAGAGTTACGGATAGGGTTAGGGTTGGTCTTTGTGTTCGGATTTGGGTTTGGGTTCGAGTTTGGGTTCGGTTTTAGATTAGGGTTAGAGTTAGGGTAAGGTTTAGGGCTAAGGTTAGTGTTTGGGTTATGGTTAGGGTTAGGGTTAGGGTTAGCATTAGGATTATGGTTTGGTTTAGGGTGAAGGGTTTGGGTTAGGGTTAGGGTTAGCATTAGAGTTGGGGTTAGATTTCGTCTTAGTGTTCGGATTAGGGTTTGGGTTCAAATTTGGGTTAGGGTTTAGATTAGGGTTAGAGTTCGGGTTAGGTTTAGGGCTTGGGTTATTGTTAGGATTCGGGTTAGAGTTTAGGGTTAGAGTTAGGGTTAGGGTTAGGGTTAGAGTTAGGGATAAGATTGGGATTAGAGTTTGGAATAGGGTTAGGATTACATTTTGGGTTAGAGTTACTTTAGAGTTAGGCTTTGTGTTAGAGTTAGCGTTATGGTTCGCCATAGGGTTTGGTTTTGGGATAGGGATAGGGTTTGGTTTTGGGATCGGGATAGGGTTAGGTTTTGGGATAGGGATAGGGTTTGGTTTTGGGATAGGGATAGGGTTTGGTTTTGGGATAGGGATTGGTTTTGGGATCGGGATAGGGTTAGGTTTTGGGTTAGTGACAGGGTTAGGGCTAGAGTTCAGGTTAAGTTGAGGATTAGCGTTAGTTAGGGTTAGTCTTAGTGTTAGGATTAGGGTTTGGATTCGAGTTTGGGTTCGGGTTTAGATTAGGGTTCGAGTTAGGATTAGGGTTTGAGTTTGGGATAGGATTAGGATTAGTGTTAGAGATAGGTAGCGTTAGGGTTAGGATTACAGTTAGGGTTAGAGTTAGGTTAGGTTTAGGGTTACTGTTAGATTTAGCGTTAGGTTTAAGGATAGGGATAGGGTTCGGGTTAGGGATAGGGTTCGGGTTAGGGATAGGGTCAGGTTCGGGTTAGCATTCAAGTTAGGGTTAGGTTTATGGTTAGTGCTTAGGGTTAGGGTTAGGGTTAGAGTTAGGGTTAGGGTTAGGTTTATGGTTAGTGCTTAGGGTTAGGGTTAGGGTTAGGGTTAGGATTAGAGTTAGGGTTAGGGTTAGGGTTAGAGTTAGGGTTCGGGTTAGGGTTCGGGTTAGGGTTAGGGGTTAGGGTTAGGGTTAGGGTTAAGATTAGAGTTAGGGTTAGGGTTAGGGTTAGGGAGCGAGTTAGGATTAGATTTAGGGATAGGCTTAGGGTTAGAGTTAGGGTTAGGGTTAGGATTACAGTTAGGGTTCGAATTAGGTTAGGGTTATGTCTAGCGTTAGAGTTAGCATTCGGGTTCAGGATAGCGATAGGGATAGGTTTCGGGATCGGGTTAGGGTTAGGGTTAGCATTAGAGTCAACGTTTGGTTTAGGTTTAGTCTTAGAATTATGGGTAAGATTATGGTTAGAGTTTGGGTTAGGTTTACAATTAGAGTTAGTGTTCGGGTTTGGATTAGGGCTCGGGTTCACGTTAGTCTTTGTGTTAGGATTAGCATTTGAGTTTGAGTTAGGGTTAGGGTTTAGATTAGGGTTCGAGTTAGGGTTAGGTTTAGGGCTCGGGTTAGCATTAGATTTAGTGTTTGGGCTTGGGTTAGGGCTAGTGCACGGGTTAGGGTTAGGGTTGGAGTTAGGGTTAGGGTTAGGGTTAGGGATTAGGGTTAGGGATTAGGGTTAGGGTTAGGGATTAGGGTTAGGCTTAGGGTTAGGGTTGGAGTTAGGGTTAGGGTTAGGGTTTGAGTTAGGGTTCAGATTCGGGTTAAGTTTAGAGTTTTTGGATCGTGTTACAGTTACGGTTAGGTTGAGATTTAGGGTTATGTTAGGGTTCGGGTTAGGATTAGAGTTAAGGTGAGGGTTAGTGTTAGGGTCAGGTTTAGGGTTAGGTGTTTGGATTATGGTTCGGTTTCGGGTTAGGATTAAAGTTAGGGTTAGGGTTAGGGTTAGGATTTGATATTTGGGTTATTGTCAGGGTTCATGTTAGGGCTAGGGTTCGTGTTCGGGATAGTTGTTAGGGTTAGGTGTTTGGATAATGGTGAGGGCTAGGGTTAGGATTAGAGTTAGGGTTCAGGTTCAGTGTGAGAGTTAAGGTTCGGATTAGAGTTAGGGTTCAGGTTCGGTGTGAGGGTTGGAGTTAGGGTTGAGGTTAGGGTTAGCGTTATGGGTTAAGGTTCGGGTTAGGGATTAGGGTTAGGGTTAGTTTTACTGTTATGGTTAGCGATTAGGGTTAGAGTTAGTGTTAGGGTCTTGTATTAGGGTTAAGGTTCAGTTTAGGGTTAATGATAGGGTTAGGGTTTCGCATTACGGTGAGGGTTAGGGTTAGGGTTATTGTTGGGATTAGGGTTAGTGTTAGAGATATGGTTGGGGTTAGGGCTGGGGGTTAGAGTTAATGATAGGGTTCGGGTGAGGCATTTGGGTTCGAGTTTGGTGTTAGGGTTCGGGTTACGGTCTATGTTAGGGTTAGGTTTTGGTTTATGGTTAGTGTTAGCGTTAGGGTTAGGGTTAGGCATTAGGGTTACAGTTTGGTGTTCGGGTTTGGTGTTTGGGCTAGGGTTACGGTCTGGGTTCGGGTTAGGTGTAGGTTTTTGGTTGTCTTTGCGTTCGTGTTAGGGTAAGGGTTTGGGTTCGGGTTAGGCATTAGGGTTAGAATTATGGTCTGGGTTCTGGTTCGGGTGAGGGTTAGGTTTAGGTTTATGGTTAGCGTTAGTGTTAGGGTTAGGGTTAGGGTTCGGCATTAGGGTTTGGGTTTGGTGTTAGGGTTACGTTCTGGGTTATGGTTCGGGTTAGTGTTAGGGTTAGGTTTAGATTTATGGTTGGTGTTAGGGTTACGGTCTGGGTTCTGGTTAGGGTTAG
>NW_027650224.1:0-133328 GCF_965287045.1 Carcharhinus amblyrhynchos | reverse complement strand
CCAACTTGCTGAACTCATCGAGCTAAGCACGTTACCCTTTTCTCATTTCATTGAGATACCCACATTGGCAGAATATCATCCAAATGACATTCACTGCTCGAAGGTATTCAGAGATACTTTGGAAAAGATTGTGGATTTCTCCAACTTGCTTAACTCATCGAGGTAAGCCCTTTACCACGTTCTCATTTCACTGAGATACACACATTTCAGAATATCAGCCAAATTGCATTCATTGTTCGAGCGTATTCAGAGAATCATTGGAATCTTTTGTAGATTTCCTACAACTTGCTGAACTCATCGAGATAAGCACCTTACCACTTTCTAATTTCCTTGAGTTACAAACATTGGCAGATTATCAGCCAAATGGCATTCACTAACCGAAGGAATTCACAGAATATTTGGGACCTATTGTGGTTTCCTTCCAACTTGCTGAACTCATCGAGATAAGCACTTTACCACTTTCTCATTTCATTGAGATACACACATTGGCAGAATATCAGCCCAATGGCATTCACTACTCGAAGGATTTCCGAGAAACTTTGGGACCTACTTTGGTTTTCTTGCAACTTGCTGAACTCATCGAGATAAGCACTTTGCAACTTTCTCATTTCATTGAGATACACACATTGACAGAATATCAGCCAAATGGCATTCACTGTTCGATAGTCTTCAGAGAAACCTTGCAACATATTGTGGATTTCTTCCAACTTGCTGAACTCATCGAGTTAAGCACGTTACCACTTTCTCATTTCATTCCGATACAGATATTGGCAGAATGTCATCCAAATGGCATTCACTGCTCGAAGGTATTCAGAGATACTTTGGAAACGATTGTGGTTTTCTTCCAACTTGCTGAACTCATCGAGATAAGCACTTTACCACTATCTCATTTCATTGAAATACACACATTGGCAAAATATCAGACAAATGGCATTCACTGCTCGATGGTATTCAGAGAAACTTTGGACCATATGGAGGATTTCTTCCAACTTGCTGAACTCATCGAGATAAGCACTTTACCACTTTCTCATTTCATTGAGATACACACGTTGGCAGAATATCAGCCCAATGGCATTCACTACTCGAAGGATGTCACACAAACTTTGGGACCTATTTTGCTTTTCTTCCAACTTGCTGAACTCATCGAGATTAGCACTTTACCACTTTCTCATTTCATTGAGATACACACATTGGGAGAATATCAGCCCAATGGCATTCACTACTCGAAAGAATTCACTCAAAGTTTGGACCTATTGCGCTTTTCTTCCAACTTGCTGAACTAATCGAGATTAGCACTTTCCCACTTTCTCATGTCATTGAAATACACACATTGGCAGAACATCAGCCAAATGGCATTCACTGCTCGATGGTATTCAGAGAAACTTTGGAACATACTGAGGATTTCTTTCAACTTGCTGAACTCATCGAGATAACCACTTTACCACTTTCTCATTTCCTTGAGATACACACATTGGCAGAATATCAGCCAAACGGTATTCACTGCTCGATGGAATTCAGAGAAACTTTTTAAGAAATGGAGGATTTCTTCCAACTTGCTGAACTCATCGAGATAAGCACTTTACCACTTTCTCATTTCATTGAGATACACAAATTGGCAGAATGTCAGCCAAATGGCATTCACTGCTCGATGGTATTCAGAGAAACTTTGGAACATATGGAGGATTTCTTCCAACTTGCTGAACTCTTCCAGATAAGCACTTTACCACTTTCTCATTTCATTGAGATACACACATTGGCAGAATATCAGCCAAATGGTATTCACTTCTCGAAAGATTTCTGAGAAACTTTGGGACCTACTGTGGTTTTCTTCCAACTTGCTGAACTCATCGAGATAAGCACTTTACAACTTTCTCATTTCTTTGAGATACACACATTGACAGAATATCAGCCAAATGGCATTCACTGTTCGATAGTATTCAGAGATACTTTGGAAACGATTGTGGATTTCTTCCAACTTGCTGAAGTGATCGAGATATGCACGTTACAACTCTCTCATTTCATTCAGATACACACATTGTCAGAATATCAGCCAAATGGCATTCACTGCTCGGAGGTACTCAGACATTCTTTGGAACCTATTGTGGATTTCCTCCAACTTGCTGAGTTCATCGAGATAAGCACTTTACCACTTTCTAATTTCATTGACATACACACATTGGCAGAATATCAGCCAAATTGCATTCACTACTCGAAGGAATTCACACAAACTTTGGGACCTATTGTGCTTTTTTTCCAACTTGCTGAACTCCTCGTGATAAGCACTTTGCCACTTTCTCATTTCTTTGAGATACACACATTGGCAGAAGATCAGCCAAATGGCATTCACTGCTCGATGGTATTCTGAGAAACTTTGGAACATACTGAGGATTTCTTTCAACTTGCTGAACTCATCGAGATAAGCACTTTACCACTTTCTCATTTCATTGAGATACACACATTGGCAGAATATCAGCCAAATGGCATTCACTGCTCGAAGGATTTCCGAGAAACTTTGGGACCTACTTTGGTTTTCTTCCAACTTGCTGAACTCATCGAGATAAGCACTTTGCAACTTTCTCATCTCATTGAGATACACACATTGACAGAATATCAGCCAAATGGCATTCACTGTTCGATAGTCTTCAGAGAAACCTTGCAACATATTGTGGATTTCTTCCAACTTGCTGAACTCATCGAGTTAAGCACGTTACCACTTTCTCATTTCATTCCGATACAGATATTGGCAGAATGTCATCCAAATGGCATTCACTGCTCGAAGGTATTCAGAGATACTTTGGAAACGATTGTGGTTTTCCTCCAACTTGCTGAACTCATCGAGATAAGCACTTTACCACTATCTCATTTCATTGAAATACACACATTGGCAAAATATCAGACAAATGGCATTCACTGCTCGATGGTATTCAGAGAAACTTTGGAACATATGGAGGATTTCTACCAACTTGCTGAACTCATCGAGATAAGCACTTTACCACTTTCTCATTTCATTGAGATACACACGCTGGCAGAATATCAGCCCAATGGCATTCACTACTCGAAGGAAGTCACACAAACTTTGGGACCTATTGTGCTTTTCTTCCAACTTGCTGAACTCATCGAGATTAGCACTTTACCACTTTCTCATTTCATTGAGATACACACATTGGCAGAATATCAGCCCAAAGGCATTCACTACTCGAAGGAATTCACTCAAACTTTGGACCTATTGCGCTTTTCTTCCAACTTGCAGAACTAATCGAGATTATGACTTTCCCACTTTCTCATGTCATTGAAATACACACACTGGCAGAACATCAGCCAAATGGCATTCACTGCTCGATGGTATTCAGAGAAACTTTGGAACATACTGAGGATTTCTTTCAACTTGCTGAACTCATCGAGATAAGCACTTTACCACTATCTCATTTCATTGAAATACACACATTGGCAAAATATCAGACAAATGGCATTCACTGCTCGATGGTATTCAGAGAAACTTTGGAACATATGGAGGATTTCTACCAACTTGCTGAACTCATCGAGATAAGCACTTTACCACTTTCTCATTTCATTGAGATACACACGCTGGCAGAATATCAGCCCAATGGCATTCACTACTCGAAGGAAGTCACACAAACTTTGGGACCTATTGTGCTTTTCTTCCAACTTGCTGAACTCATCGAGATTAGCACTTTACTACTTTCTCATTTCATTGAGATACACACATTGGCAGAATATCAGCCCAAAGGCATTCACTACTCGAAGGAATTCACTCAAACTTTGGACCTATTGCGCTTTTCTTCCAACTTGCAGAACTAATCGAGATTATGACTTTCCCACTTTCTCATGTCATTGAAATACACCCACTGGCAGAACATCAGCCAAATGGCATTCACTGCTCGATGGTATTCAGAGAAACTTTGGAACATACTGAGGATTTCTTTCAACTTGCTGAACTCATCGAGATAACCACTTTACCACTTTCTCATTTCCTTCAGATACACACATTGGCAGAATATCAGCCAAATGGTATTCACTGCTCGATGGAATTCAGAGAAACTTTTTAACAAATGGAGGATTTCTTCCAACTTGCTGAACTCATCGAGATAAGCACTTTACCACTTTCTCATTTCCTTGAGATACACACATTGGCAGAATATCAGCCAAATGGCATTCAATACTCGGAAGATTTCCGAGAGACTTTGTGACCTACTGTGGTTTTCTTCCAACTTGCTGAACTCATCGAGATAAGCACTTTACAACTTTCTCATTTCATTGAGATACACACATTGACAGAATATCAGCCAAATGGCATTCACTGTTCGATAGTCTTCAGAGAAAGCTTGCAACATATTGTGGATTTCTTCCAACTTGCTGAACTCATCGAGTTAAGCACGTTACCACTTTCTCATTTCGTTCAGATACACATATTGGCAGAATGTCATCCAAATGGCATTCACTGCTCGAAGGTATTCAGAGATACTTTGGAAACGATTGTGGTTTTCTTCCAACTTGCTGAACTCATCGAGATAAGCACTTTACCACTATCTCATTTCATTGAAATACACACATTCGCAAAATATCAGCCAAATGGCATTCACTGCTCGATGGTATTCAGAGAAACTTTGGAACATATTGAGGATTTCTTCCAACTTGCTGAACTCATCGAGATAAGCACTTTACCACTTTCTAATTTCATTGACATACACACATTGGCAGAATATCAGCCAAATGGCATTCACTACTCGAAGGAATTCACACAAACTTTGGGACCTATTGTGTTTTTCTTCCAACTTGCTGAACTAATCGAGATTTGCACTTTACCACTTTCTCATGTCATTGAAATACACACATTGGCAGAATATCCGCCAAATGGCATTCACTGCTCGATGGTATTCAGAGAAACTTTGGAACATATGGAGGATTTCTTCCAACTTGCTGAACTCTTCCAGATAAGCACTTTACCACTTTCTCATTTCATTGAGATACACACATTGGCAGAATATCAGCCAAATGGTATTCACTTCTCGAAAGATTTCTGAGAAACTTTGGGACCTACTGTGGTTTTCTTCCAACTTGCTGAACTCATCGAGATAAGCACTTTACAACTTTCTCATTTCTTTGAGATACACACATTGACAGAATATCAGCCAAATGGCATTCACTGTTCGATAGTATTCAGAGATACTTTGGAAACGATTGTGGATTTCTTCCAACTTGCTGAAGTGATCGAGATATGCACGTTACAACTCTCTCATTTCATTCAGATACACACATTGTCAGAATATCAGCCAAATGGCATTCACTGCTCGGAGGTACTCAGACATTCTTTGGAACCTATTGTGGATTTCCTCCAACTTGCTGAGTTCATCGAGAT
The DNA here is from genome assembly GCF_965287045.1 of Carcharhinus amblyrhynchos. Classification (NCBI taxonomy): domain Eukaryota; kingdom Metazoa; phylum Chordata; class Chondrichthyes; order Carcharhiniformes; family Carcharhinidae; genus Carcharhinus; species Carcharhinus amblyrhynchos. The sequence continues at coordinate 127,951 of NW_027650224.1, read as the reverse complement.
AAGCACTTTACCACTTTCTAATTTCATTGACATACACACATTGGCAGAATATCAGCCAAATTGCATTCACTACTCGAAGGAATTCACACAAACTTTGGGACCTATTGTGCTTTTTTTCCAACTTGCTGAACTCCTCGTGATAAGCACTTTGCCACTTTCTCATTTCTTTGAGATACACACATTGGCAGAAGATCAGCCAAATGGCATTCACTGCTCGATGGTATTCTGAGAAACTTTGGAACATACTGAGGATTTCTTTCAACTTGCTGAACTCATCGAGATAAGCACTTTACCACTTTCTCATTTCATTGAGATACACACATTGGCAGAATATCAGCCAAATGGCATTCACTGCTCGAAGGATTTCCGAGAAACTTTGGGACCTACTTTGGTTTTCTTCCAACTTGCTGAACTCATCGAGATAAGCACTTTGCAACTTTCTCATCTCATTGAGATACACACATTGACAGAATATCAGCCAAATGGCATTCACTGTTCGATAGTCTTCAGAGAAACCTTGCAACATATTGTGGATTTCTTCCAACTTGCTGAACTCATCGAGTTAAGCACGTTACCACTTTCTCATTTCATTCCGATACAGATATTGGCAGAATGTCATCCAAATGGCATTCACTGCTCGAAGGTATTCAGAGATACTTTGGAAACGATTGTGGTTTTCCTCCAACTTGCTGAACTCATCGAGATAAGCACTTTACCACTATCTCATTTCATTGAAATACACACATTGGCAAAATATCAGACAAATGGCATTCACTGCTCGATGGTATTCAGAGAAACTTTGGAACATATGGAGGATTTCTACCAACTTGCTGAACTCATCGAGATAAGCACTTTACCACTTTCTCATTTCATTGAGATACACACGCTGGCAGAATATCAGCCCAATGGCATTCACTACTCGAAGGAAGTCACACAAACTTTGGGACCTATTGTGCTTTTCTTCCAACTTGCTGAACTCATCGAGATTAGCACTTTACCACTTTCTCATTTCATTGAGATACACACATTGGCAGAATATCAGCCCAAAGGCATTCACTACTCGAAGGAATTCACTCAAACTTTGGACCTATTGCGCTTTTCTTCCAACTTGCAGAACTAATCGAGATTATGACGTTCCCACTTTCTCATGTCATTGAAATACACACACTGGCAGAACATCAGCCAAATGGCATTCACTGCTCGATGGTATTCAGAGAAACTTTGGAACATACTGAGGATTTCTTTCAACTTGCTGAACTCATCGAGATAACCACTTTACCACTTTCTCATTTCCTTCAGATACACACATTGGCAGAATATCAGCCAAATGGTATTCACTGCTCGATGGAATTCAGAGAAACTTTTTAACAAATGGAGGATTTCTTCCAACTTGCTGAACTCATCGAGATAAGCACTTTACCACTTTCTCATTTCCTTGAGATACACACATTGGCAGAATATCAGCCAAATGGCATTCAATACTCGGAAGATTTCCGAGAGACTTTGTGACCTACTGTGGTTTTCTTCCAACTTGCTGAACTCATCGAGATAAGCACTTTACAACTTTCTCATTTCATTGAGATACACACATTGACAGAATATCAGCCAAATGGCATTCACTGTTCGATAGTCTTCAGAGAAAGCTTGCAACATATTGTGGATTTCTTCCAACTTGCTGAACTCATCGAGTTAAGCACGTTACCACTTTCTCATTTCGTTCAGATACACATATTGGCAGAATGTCATCCAAATGGCATTCACTGCTCGAAGGTATTCAGAGATACTTTGGAAACGATTGTGGTTTTCTTCCAACTTGCTGAACTCATCGAGATAAGCACTTTACCACTATCTCATTTCATTGAAATACACACATTCGCAAAATATCAGCCAAATGGCATTCACTGCTCGATGGTATTCAGAGAAACTTTGGAACATATTGAGGATTTCTTCCAACTTGCTGAACTCATCGAGATAAGCACTTTACCACTTTCTAATTTCATTGACATACACACATTGGCAGAATATCAGCCAAATGGCATTCACTACTCGAAGGAATTCACACAAACTTTGGGACCTATTGTGTTTTTCTTCCAACTTGCTGAACTAATCGAGATTTGCACTTTACCACTTTCTCATGTCATTGAAATACACACATTGGCAGAATATCCGCCAAATGGCATTCACTGCTCGATGGTATTCAGAGAAACTTTGGAACATATGGAGGATTTCTTCCAACTTGCTGAACTCATCGAGATAAGCACTTTACCACTTTCTCATTTCATTGAGATACACACATTGGTAGAATGTCAGCCAAATGGCATTCACTGCTCGATGGTATTCAGAGAAACTTTGGAACATATGGAGGATTTCTTCCGACTTGCTGAACTCTTCGAGATAAGCACTTTACCACTTTCTCATTTCATTGAGATACACACATTGGCAGAATATCAGCCAAATGGTATTCACTACTCGAAAGATTTCTGAGAAACTTTGGGACTTACTGTGGTTTTCTTCCAACTTGCTGAACTCATCGAGATAAGCACTTTACAACTTTCTCATTTCATTGAGATACACACATTGACAGAATATCAGCCAAATGGCATTCACTGTTCGATAGTATTAAGAGATACTTTGGAAACGATAGTGGATTTCTTCCAACTTGCTGAAGTCATCGAGATATGCACGTTACAACTCTCTCATTTCATTCAGATACACACATTGGCAGAATATCAGCCAAATGGCATTCACTGCTCGATGGTATTCCGAGAAACGTTGGAACATATTGAGGATTTCTTCCAACTTGCTGAACTCATCGAGATAAGCACTTTACCACTTTCTCATTTCATTGAGATACACACATTGGCAGAATATCAGCCCAATGGCATTCACTACTCGAAGGAATTCACAGAAACTTTGGGACCTATTGTGCTTTTCTTCCAACTTGCTGAACTAATCGAGATTAGCACTTTACCACTTTCTCATGTCATTGAAATACACACATTGGCAGAATATCAGCCAAATGGCATTCAATACTCGGAGGATTTCCGAGAGACTTTGTGACCTACTGTGGTTTTCTTCCAACTTGCTGAACTCATCGAGTAAAGCACGTTACCACTTTCTCATTTCATTCAGATACACATATTGGCTGAATGTCATCCAAATGGCATTCACTGCTCGAAGGTATTCAGAGATACTTTGGAAACGATTGCGGTTTTCTTCCAACTTGCTGAACTCATCGAGATAACCACTTTACCACTATCTCATTTCATTGAAATACACACATTGGCAAAATATCAGCCAAATGGCATTCACTGCTCGATGGTATTCAGAGAAACTTTGGAACATATTGAGGATTTCTTCCAACTTGCTGAACTCATCGAGATAAGCACTTTACAACTTTCTCATTTCCTAGAGATACACACATTGGCAGAATATCAGCCCAATGGCATTCACTACTCGAAGGAATTCACACAAACTTTAGAACCTACTGTGCTTTTCTTCCAACTTGCTGAACTAATCGAGATTAGCACTTTACCACTTTCTCATGACATAGAAATACACACATTGGCAGAATATCAGCCAAATGGCATTCACTGCTCGATGGTATTCAGAGAAACTTTGGAACATACTGAGGATTTCTTTCAACTTGCTGAACTCATCGAGATAAGCACTTTAACACTTTCTCATTTCCTTGAGTTACACACATTGGCAGAATATCAGCCAAATGGCAATCACTACTCGAATGATTTCCGAGACACTTTGGGTCCTACTGTGGTTTTCTTCCAACTTGCTGAACTCATCGAGATAAGCACTTTACAACTTTCTCATTTCATTAAGATACACACATTGACAGAATATCAGCCAAATGGTATTCACTGTTCGATAGTATTCAGAGATACTTTGGAAACGATTGTGGATTTCTTCCAACTTGCTGAACTCATCGAGATAAGCACTTTACCACTTTCTCATTTCATTGAGATACACACATTGGCTGAAAATCAGCCAAATGGCATTCACTACTTGAAGGAATTCACACAAACTTTGGGACCTATTGTGCTTTTCTTCCAACTTGCTGAACTCATCGAGATTAGCACTTTACCACTTTCTCATGTCATTGAAATACACACATTGGCAGAATATCATCCCAAAGGCATTCACTACTCGAAGGAATTCACACAAACTTTGGGACCTATTGTGCTTTTCTTCCAACTTGCTGAACTCATCGAGATAAGCACTTTACCACTTTCTCATTTGATTGAGATACACACATTGGCAGAATATCAGCCCAATGGCATTCACTACTCGACGGAATTTACTCAAACTTTGGGACCTATTGTGCTTTTCTTCCAACTTGCTGAACTAATCGAGATTAGCACTTTCCCACTTCCTCATGTCATTGAAATACACACATTGGCAGAATATCAGCCAAATGGCATTCACTGCTCAATGGTATTCAGAGAAACTTTGGAACATACTGAGGATTTCTTTCAACTTGCTGAACTCATCGAGATAACCACTTTACCACTTTCTCATTTACTTGAGATACACACATTGGCAGATTATCAGCCAAATGGTATTCAATGCTCGATGGAATTCAGAGAAACTTTTTAACAATTGGAAGGTTTCTTCCAACTTACTGAACTCATCGAGATAAGCACTTTACCACTTTCTCATTTCATTGAGATACACACATTGGCAGAATATCAGCCAAATGGTATTCACTGCTCGATGGAATTCAGAGAAACTTTTTAACAAATGGAGGATTTCTTCCAACTTGCTGAACTCATCGAGATAAGCACTTTACCACTTTCTAATTTCATTGAGATACACACATTGGTAGAATGTCAGCCAAATGGCATTCACTGCTCGATGGTATTCAGAGAAACTTTCGAACATATGGAGGATTTCTTCAAACTTGCTGAACTCTTCGAGATAAGCACTTTACCACTTTCTCATTTCATTGAGATACACACATTGGCAGAATATCAGCCAAATGGTATTCACTGCTCGATGGAATTCAGAGAAACTTTTTAACAAATGGAAGATTTGTTCCAACTTGCTGAACTCATCGAGATAAGCACTTTACCACTTTCTCATTTCATTGACATACACACATTGGCAGAATATCAGCCAAATTGCATTCACTACTCGAAGGAATTCACACAAACTTTGGGATCTATTGGGCTTTTCTTCCAACTTGCTGAACTAATCGAGATTAGCACTTTACCACTTTCTCATGTCATTGAAATACACACTTTAGCAGAATATCAGCCAAATGGCATTCAGTACTCGAATGATTTCCGAGAACATTTGGGACCTACTGTGGTTTTCTTCCAACTTGCTGAACTCATCGAGATTAGCTCTTTACAACTTTCTCATTTCATTGAGATGCACACATTGACAGAATATCAGTCATATGGCATTCACTGCTCGATAGTCTTCAGAGAAACCTTGCAACATATTGTGGATTTCTTCCAACTTGCTGAACTCATCGAGTTAAGCACGTTACCACTTTCTCATTTCATTCAGATACACGTATTGGCAGAATGTCATCCAAATGGCATTCACTGCTCGAAGGTATTCAGAGATACTTTGGAAACGATTGTGGTTTTCTTCCAACTTGCTGAACTCATCGAGATAAGCACTTTCCCACTTTCTCTTTTCATTGAAATACACACATTGGCAAAATATCAACCAAATGGCATTCACTGCTCGATGGTATTCAGAGAAACTTTGGAACATATTGAGGATTTCTTCCAATTGCTGAACTCATCGAGATAAGCACTTTACCACTTTCTCATTTCATTGAGGTACACACATTGGTAGAATGTCAGCCAAATGGCATTCACTGTTCGATAGTATTCAGAGATACTTTGGAAACGATTATGGATTTCTTCCAACTTGCTGAACTCATCGAGATATGCACGTTACAACTCTCTCATTTCATTGAAACACACACATTGGCAGAATATCAGCCAAATGGCATTCACTGCTCGGAGGTACTCAGACACACTTTGGAACCTACTGTGGATTTCGTCCAACTTGCTGAGTTCATCGTGATAAGCAGTTTATCACCTTCACATTTCATTGAGATGCACACATAGGCAGAATATCAGCCAAATAGCATTCACTACTCGTAGGTATTCTGAGAAACTTTGGAACCTTTTGTGGATGTCCTCCGTTTTGCTGAACTCATCGTGATAAGCACTTTGCCACTTTCTCATTTCTTTGAGATACACGCATTGGCAGAATATCAGCCAAATGGCATTCATTACTCGATGGAGTACAGAGAAACTTTGTGGCCTATTGTGGTTTTCTTCCAACTTGCTGAACTCATCGAGATAAGCACTTTACCACTTTCTCATTTCATTGACATACACACATTGGCAGAATATCAGCCAAATTGCATTCACTACTCGAAGTAATTCACACAAACTTTGGGACCTATTGTGCTTTTCTTCCAACTTGCTGAACTAATCGAGATTAGCACTTTACCACTTTCTCATGTCATTCAAATACACACATTGGCACAATATCAGCCAAATGGCGTTCACTACTCGAATGATTTCCGAGAAACATTTGGGACCTACTGTGGTTTTCTTCCAACTTGCTGAACTCATCGAGATAAGCACTTTACCACTTTCTCATTTCATTGAGATACACACGTTGGCAGAATATCAGCCCAATGGCATTCACTACTCGAAGGAATTCACACAAACTTTGGGACCTATTGTGCTTTTCTTCCAACTTGCTGAACTCATCGAGATTAGCACTTTACCACTTTCTCATTTCATTGAGATACACACATTGGAAGAATATCAGCCCAATGGCATTCACTACTCGAAGGAATTCACACAAACTTTGGGACCTATTGTGCTTTTCTTCCAACTTGCTGAACTCATCGAGATTAGCACTTTCCCCATTTCTCATGTCATTGAAATACACACATTGGCAGAATATCAGCCAAACGGCATTCACTGCTCGATGGTATTCAGAGAAACTTTGGAACATATGGAGGATTTCTTTCAACTTGCTGAACTCTTCGAGATAAGCACTTTACCACTTTCTCATTTCATTGAGATACACACTTTGGCAGAATATCAGCCAAATGGTATTCACTACTCGAAAGATTTCTGAGAAACTTTGGGACCTACTGTGGTTTTCTTCCAACTTGCTGCACTCATCGAAATAAGCACTTTACAACTTTCTCATTTCTTTGAGGTACACACATTGACAGAATATCAGCCAAAAGGCATTCAATACTCGTAGGACTTCCGAGAGACTTTGGGACCTACTGTGGTTTTCTTCCAACTTGCTGAACTCATCGAGATAAGCACTTTACAACTTTCTCATTTCATTCAGATACACACATTGACAGAATATCAGCCAAATGGCATTCGCTGTTCGATAGTATTCAGAGAAACCTTGCAACATATTGTGGATTTCTTCCAACTTGCTGAACTCATCGAGTTAAGCACGTTACCACTTTCTCATTTCATTCAGATACACATATTGGCAGAATGTCATCCGAATGGCATTCACTGCTCGAAGGTATTCAGAGATACTTTGGAAACGATTGTGGTTTTCTTCCAACTTGCTGAATTCATCGAGATAAGCACTTTACCACTATCTCATTTCATTGAAATACACACATTGGCAAAATATCAGCCAAATGGCATTCACTGCTCGATGGTATTCAGAGAAACTTTGGAACATATTGAGGATTTCTTCCAACTTGCTGAACTCATCGAGATAAGCACTTTACCACTTTCTCATTTCATTGAGATACACACATTGGTAGAATGTCAGCCAAATGGCATTCACTGCTCGATGGTATTCAGAGAAACTTTGGAACATATTGAGGATTTCTTCCAAGTTGCTGAACTCATCGAGATAAGCACTTTACCACTTTCTCATGTCATTAAAATACACACATTGGCAGAATATCAGCCAAATGGCATTCACTACTCGAATGATTTCCGAGAAACATTTGGGACCTACTGTGGTTTTCTTCCAACTTGCGGAACTCATCGATATAAGCACTTTACAACTTTCTCATTTCATTGAGATACACAAGTTGGCAGATTATCAGCCCAATGGCATTCACTACTCGAAGGAATTCACACAAACTTTGGGAAATATTGTGCTTTTCTTCCAACTTGCTGAACTCATCGAGATTAGCACTTTACCACTTTCTCATTTCATTGAGATACACATATTGGCAGAATATCAGCCCAATGGCATTCACTACTCGAAGGAATTCACACAAACTTTGGGACCTATTGTGCTTTTCTTCCAACTTGCTGAACTCATCGAGATTAGCACTTTCCCACTTTCTCATGTCACTGAAATACACACATTGGCAGAATATCAGCCAAACGGCATTCACTGCTCGATGGTATTCAGAGAAACTTTGGAACATACTGAGGATTTCTTTCAACTTGCAGAACTCATCGAGATAACCACTTTACCACTTTCTCATTTCATTGAGATACACACATTGGCAGAATATCAGCCAAATGGTATTCACTGCTCGATGGAATTCAGAGAAACTTGTTAACAAATGGAGGATTTCTTCCAACTTGCTGAACTCAGTGTCTCTGTGTCTCAGTGACTTAGAATCTCAGTGTCTCTGTGTCTCAGTGTATCAGTGTCTCAGTGTCTCAGTTTCTCTGTGTCTCTGTGTCTCTGTTTCTCAGTGTCTCAGTGTCTCTGTGTCTTAGTGTCTCATTGTCTCAGAGTCTCAGAACCTCAGTGTCTCTGTGTCTCAGTGTCTCAGTGTCACAGAGTCTCTGTGTCTCTGCATCTCTGTGTCTCAGTGCCTCAATGCCTCTGTGTCTCTGCGTCACAGCATTCAGAGTCTCGGTGTCTCTCTGTCTCAGTGTCTCTGTGCCTCAGTGTCTCAGAGTCTCACTGTCTCTGTGTCTCAGTGTCTCTGTTGCTCAGTCTCTCTGTGTCACTTTGTCTCAGTGTCTCAGGGTCTCTGGGTCTCAGTGTCTCAGTGTCTCTGTGTCTCGGAGTCTCAGTATTTCTGTGTCTCTGTGTCCCAGTGTCTCAGTGTCTCAGCATAACAGATTCTCTGGGTCTCAGTGTCTCAGAGTCTCTGTGTCTCTGTTTCTCAGTGTCCCCGTGTCTCAGTGTCTCGGAGTCTCGGAGTCTCAGTGTCTCTATGTCTCTGCATCTCAGTGTTTCAGTGTCTCAGTGTATCAGAGTCTCAGTGCCTATGTGCCTCTGTGTCTCAGTTTCTCAGTGTCTCAGAGTCTCTGTGTCTCAGTGTCTCAGTGTCTCTGTATCTCAGTATCTCAAAGTCTCAATGTCTATGTGTCTCTGTGTCTCAGTGTCTCAGCGTCCCAGCGTCTCAGAGTCTAGGTGTCTCTGTGTCTCAGTGTCTCTGTGTCTCAGTGTCTCATTGTCTCAGAGTCTCAGAACTTCAGTGTCTCTGTGTCACAGTGTCTCAGTGTCACAGAGTCTCTGTGTCTCTGCATCTCTGTGTCTCAGTGCCTCAGAGCCTCAGTGTCTCTGTGTCTCAGTGTCTCACTGTCTCAGTGTCTCAGAGTCTCAATGTCTCTGTGCCTCTGTGTCTCTGTTTCTCAGTGTCCCAGAGTCTCAGAATCTCAGTGTCTCTGTGTCACAGTGTCTCAGTGTCACATAGTCTCTGTGTATCTGTGTCTCAGTGCCTCAGATCCTCAGTGTCTCTCTGTCTCAGTGTCTCAGTGTCTCTGTGTCTCAGAGTGTCAGTGTCTCAGTGTCTCTGTGTCTCTGTTACTCAGTCTCTCTGTGTCACTTTGTCTCAGTGTCTCAGGGTCTCTGGGTCTCAGTGTCTCAGTGTCTCTGTGTCTCAGTATTTCTGTGTCTCTGTGTCCCAGTGTCTCTGTGTCTCAGTATTTCTGTGTCTCTGTGTCCCAGTGTCTCAGTGTCTCAGCATAACAGATTCTCTGGGTCTCAGTGTTCAGTGTCTCAGAGTCTCTGTGTCTTTGTTTCTCAGTGTCCCTGTGTCTCAGTGTCTCAGAGTCTCTGAGTCTCAGTGTCTCTATGTCTCTGCATCTCAGTGTTTCAGTGTCTCAGTGTATCAGAGTCTCAGTGCCTATGTGCCTCTGTGTCTCAGTTTCTCAGTGTCTCAGAGTCTCTGTGTCTCAGTGTCTCAGAGTCTCAGTGACTCTGTGTCTCTGCGTCTCAGTATTTCAGTGTCTCAGTGTCTAAGAGTCGCAATGTCTCTGTGTCTCTGTTTCTCAGTCTCCCTATGTCTCAGTGTCTCAGTGTCTCAGTGTCTCAGAGTCTCTGTGTCTCTATGTCTCTGCATCTCAGGGTCCCTGTGTCTCAGTGTCTCAGTGTATCAGAGTCTCATTGCCTATGTGTCTCTGTGTCTCAGTTTGTCAGTGTCACAGAGTCTCTGTTTCTCAGTGTCTCAGTGTCTCAGAGTCTCAGTGACTCTGTGTCTCTGCGTCTCAGTATTTCAGTATCTCAGTGTATCAGAGTCTCAGTGTCTATGTGTCTCTGTGTCTCAGTTTGCCTGTGTTTCTGTGTCTCAGTGTCTCAGTGTCTCAGTGTCTCTGTGTCTCAGTGTCTCATTGTCTCAGTGACTCAGAATCTCAGTGTCTCAGTGTTTCAGAGTATCTGGATCTCTGTGTCTCAGTGTCTCGGTGTCTCTGTGTCTCAGTGTTTCAGTGTCTCAGTGTATCAGAGTTTCAGTGTCTCTGTGTCTCTGTGTCTCAGTGTCTCATTGTCTCAGAGTCTCAGAACCTCAGTGTCTCTGTGTCACAGTGTCTCAGTGTCACAGAGTCTCAATGTCTCTGTGCCTCTGTGCCTCTGTGCCTCTGTTTCTCAGTGTCTCAGTGTCTCAGAGTCTCAGTGACTCTGTGTCTCTGTGTCTCAGCATTTCAGTGTCTCAGTGTATCAGAGTCGCAGTGTCTATGTTCTGTGTCTCTGTGTTTCTGTTTATCAGTGTCTCAGTGTCTCTGTGTCTCAGTGTCTCATTGTCTCAGTGACTCAGAATCTCAGTGTCTGTGTCTCAGTGTCTCAGAGTCTCAGTGACTCTATCTCTCTGTGTCTCAGTGTCTCAGTGTCTCTGTGTCTCAGTGCCTCAGTGTCTCATAGTCTCAATGTCTCTGTGTCTCAGTGTCTCAGTGTCTCAGTTTCTCTCTGTCTCTGTTTCTCAGTGTCTCAGTGTCTCTGTGTCTCAGTGTCTCATTGTCTCAGAGTCTCAGAACCTCAGTGTCTCTGTGTCACAGTGTCTCAGTGTCACAGAGTCTCTGTGTCACTGCCTCTCTGTGTCTCAGTGCCTCAGAGCCTCAGTGTCTCTGTGTCTCAGTGTCTCTGCATCTCAGTGTCTCAGAGTCTCAATGCCTCTGTGTCTCTGTCTCTCTGTGTCACAGCATTCAGAGTCTCGGTGTCTCTCTGTCTCAGTGTCTCTGTGCCTCAGCGTCTCAGAGTCTCACTGTCTCTGTGTCTCAGTGTCTCAGTGTCTCAGTGCCTCAGAGTCTCGTTGTCTCTGTGTCTCTGTGTCTGAGCCGCTCTGTGTCTCTGTTGCTCAGTCTCTCTGTGTCACTTTGTCTCAGTGTCTCAGGGTCTCTGTGTCTCAGTGTCTCAGTGTCTCTGTGTCTCAGAGTCTCAGTATTTCTGTGTCTCTGTGTCCCAGTGTCTCAGTGTCTCAGCATAACAGATTCTCTGGGTCTCAGTGTCTCAGAGTCTCAGTGTCTCAGAGTCTCTGTGTCTCTGTTTCTCAGTGTCCCTGTGTCTCAGTGTCTCTATGTCTCTGCATCTCAGTGTCTCTATGTCTCTGCATCTCAGTGTGTCAGTGTCTCAGTGTATCAGAGTCTCATTCACTATGTGTCTCTGTGTCTCAGTTTTTCAGTGTCTCAGAGTCTCTGTTTCTCAGTGTCTCAGTGTCTCAGAGTCTCAGTGACTCTGTGTCTCTGCGTCTCAGTATTTCAGTGTCTCAGTGTATCAGAGTCTCAGTGTCTATGTGACTCTGTGTCTCAGTGTCTCTGTGTCTCAGTGACTCAGAATCTCAGTGTCTCTGTGTTTCAGTGTATCAGAGTCTCAGTGTCTCAGTGTCTCAGTTTCTCTGTGTCTCTGTGTCTCTGTTTCTCAGTGTCTCAGTGTCTCTGTGTCTCAGTGTCTCATTGTCTCAGAGTCTCAGAACCTCAGTGTCTCTGTGTCACAGTGTCTCAGTGTCTCAGTGTCACAGAGTCTAGGTGTCTCTGTGTCTCAGTGTCTCTGTGTCTCAGTGTCTCAGAGTCTCAACGTCTCTGTGTCTCTGTGTCTCAGAGTCTCAATGTCTCTGTGTCTCAGTGTCTCAGCGTCTCAGCGTCTCAGAGTCTCGGTGTCTCAGAGTCTCAATGTCTCTGTGTCTCTGTGTCTCTGTGTCTCTGTCTCTGCATCTCAGTGTGTCAGTGTCTCAGTGTATCAGAGTCTCATTCACTATGTGTCTCTGTGTCTCAGTTTTTCAGTGTCTCAGAGTCTCTGTTTCTCAGTGTCTCAGTGTCTCAGAGTCTCAGTGACTCTGTGTCTCTGCGTCTCAGTATTTCAGTGTCTCAGTGTATCAGAGTCTCAGTGTCTATGTGACTCTGTGTCTCAGTGTCTCTGTGTCTCAGTGACTCAGAATCTCAGTGTCTCTGTGTCTCAGTGTATCAGAGTCTCAGTGTCTCAGTGTCTCAGTTTCTCTGTGTCTCTATGTCTCTGTTTCTCAGTGTCTCAGTGTCTCTGTGTCTCAGTGTCTCATTGTCTCAGAGTCTCAGAACCTCAGTGTCTCTGTGTCACAGTGTCTCAGTGTCTCAGTGTCACAGAGTCTAGGTGTCTCTGTGTCTCAGTGTCTCTGTGTCTCAGTGTCTCAGAGTCTCAACGTCTCTCTGTCTCAGTGTCTCTGTGTCTCTGTGTCTCAGAGTCTCAATGTCTCAGTGTCTCAGCGTCTCAGCGTCTCAGCGTCTCAGAGTCTCGGTGTCTCAGAGTCTCAATGTCTCTGTGTCTCTGTGTCTCTGAGTCTCAGAGTCTCAATGTCTCTGTGTCTCTGTGTCTCAGTGTCTCAGTGTCTCAGCGTCTCGGTGTCCCTGTGTCTCTGTGTCTCTGTGTCTCAATGTCTCTGTGTCTCTGTGTCTCAGTGTCTCAGCGTCTCGGTACCTCGGTGTCTCAGTGTCTCTGGAAAGCCCTGCCTGCTGCAGTTGTAAATGCGCCTAGTTTGGGGGCGTTTAAGAGATTGGTGGATAGGTTTATGGACGAAAAGGGATTGGTTTAGATTAGTGGGTCAATGTTTATTTTTTAAAAATAAGACTGGTCGGCGCAACATTGTGGGCCAAAGGGCCTGTTCCGCGCTGTAATGTTCTATGTTCTATGTTCTGTGTCTCAGAGTCTCAGAGTCTCAATGTCTCTGTACCTCTGTGTCTCTGTGTCTTTGTTTCTCGGTGTGTCAGAGTCTCAGAATCTCAGTGTGTCTATGTCACAGTGTCTCAGTGTAACATAGTCTCTGTGTATCTGCGTCTCTGTGTCTCAGTGTCTCAGTCTCGGTGTCTCTCTGGTTCATTGTCTGAGTGTCTCAGAGTCTCAATGTCTTTGTGTCTCTGTGTGTCAGTGTCTCTGTGCCTCCGTGTCTCAGAGTCGCAATGTCTCTGTGTCTCTGTGCCTCTGTGTCTCAGAGTCTCAGTGTCTCAGAGTCTCAGTGTCTCTGTGTCTCACTGTCTCAGAGTCTCACTGTCTCAGTGTCTAGAGTCTCAGTGTCTCTGTGACTCAGAGTCTCAGTGTCTCTGTGTCTCAGTGTATCAGTCTCTCAGTGTCTCTGTGTCTCAGTGTCTCTGTGTCTCTGTTTCTCAGTGTCTCAGTGTCTCAGAGTCTCAACGTCTCTGTGTCTCTGTGCCTCAGAGACTCAGTGTCTCAGTGTCTCTGCATCTCAGTGTCTCAGAGTCTCAATGCCTCTGTGTCTCTGCGTCACAGCGTTCAGAGTCTCGGTGTCTCTCTGTCTCAGTGTCTCTGTGCCTCAGTGTCTCAGAGTCTCACTGTCTCTGTGTCTCAGTGTCTCAGTGCCTCAGAGTCACATTGTCTCTGTGTCTCTGTGTCTCAGTGGCTCTGTGTCTCTGTTGTTCAGTCTCTCTGTGTCACTTTGTCTCAGTGTCTCAGGGTCTCTGGGTCTCAGTGTCTCAGTGTCTCTGTGTCTCAGAGACTCAGTGTTTCTGTGTCTCTGTGTCTCAGTGTCTCTGTGTCTCAGAGTCTCAGTGTCTCAGAGTCTCAGTGTCTCTGTGTCTCACTGTCTCAGAGTCTCACTGTCTCAGTGTCTAGAGTCTCAGTGTCTCTGTGACTCAGAGTCTCAGTGTCTCTGTGTCTCAGTGTATCAGTCTCTCAGTGTCTCTGTGTCTCAGTGTCTCTGTGTCTCTGTTTCTCAGTGTCTCAGTGTCTCAGTGTCTCAGAGTCTCAACGTCTCTGTGCCTCAGAGACTCAGTGTCTCAGTGTCTCTGCATCTCAGTGTCTCAGAGTCTCAATGCCTCTGTGTCTCTGCGTCACAGCGTTCAGAGTCTCGGTGTCTCTCTGTCTCAGTGTCTCTGTGCCTCAGTGTCTCAGAGTCTCACTGTCTCTGTGTCTCAGTGTCTCAGTGCCTCAGAGTCACATTGTCTCTGTGTCTCTGTGTCTCAGTGGCTCTGTGTCTCTGTTGTTCAGTCTCTCTGTGTCACTTTGTCTCAGTGTCTCAGGGTCTCTGGGTCTCAGTGTCTCAGTGTCTCTGTGTCTCAGAGTCTCAGTGTTTCTGTGTCTCTGTGTCCCAGTGTCTCAGTGTCTCAGCATAACAGATTCTCTGTGTCTCAGTGTCTAAGAGTCTCAGTGTCTCTGTGTCTCTGTTTCTCAGTCTCCCTATGTGTCAGTGTCTCAGTGTCTCAGTGTATCAGAGTCTCATTGCCTATGTGCCTCTGTGTCTCAGTTTTTCGGTGTCTCAGAGTCTCTGTTTCTCAGTGTCTTAGAGTCTCAGTGACTCTGTGTCTCTGCGTCTCATTATTTCAGTGTCTCAGTGTATCAGAGTCTCAGTGTCTATGTGTCTCAGTGTCTCTGTGTCTCATTTTCTCTGTGTTTCTGTTTCTCAGTGTCTCAGTGTCTCGGTGTCTCAGTGTCTTATTGTCTCAGTGACTCAGAATCTCAGTGCCTCTGTGTCTCAGTGTCTCAGAGTCACAGTGACTCTATCTCTCTGTGTCTCTCAGTCTCAGTGTCTCAGAGTCTCTGTGCCTCTCTGTCTCAGTGTCTCAGTGTCTCTGTGTCTCAGTGTCTCAGTGTCTCAGTGCCTCAGTGTCTCAGAGTCTCAATGTCTCTGTGTCTCAGTGTCACAGTGTCTCCGTGTCTCAGAGTCGCAATGTCTCTGTGTCTCTGTGCCTCTGTGTCTCAGAGTCTCAGTGTCTCAGTGTCTCTTTGTCTCAGTGTTTCAGAGTCTCACTGTCTCAGTGCCTCGGTGTCTCAGTGTCTCAGAGTCTCAATGTCTCTGTGCCTCTGTTTCTCAGTGTCTCAGAGTCTCAGAATCTCAGTGTCTCTCTGTCACAGTGTCTCAAGTGTCACATAGTCTCTGTGTATCTGTGTCTCTGTGTCTCTGTGTCTCAGTGCCTCAGATCCTCAGTGTCTCTGTGTCTCAGTGTCTCTGTGTCTCAGAGTGTCAGTGTCTCTGTGTCTCAGTGTCTCAGTGTCTCATTTTATCTGTGTCTCTGCATCTCAGTGTTTCAGTGTCTCAGTGTATCAGAGTCTCCGTGTCTCTGTGTCTCCGAGTCTCAGTGTCTCCGTGTCTCTGCGTCTCAATGTTTCACTGTATCAGTGTCTCAATGTCTCTGTGTCACAGTCTGTCAGTGTATCAGAGTCTCAGTGTCTCAGAGTCTCAGTGTCTCAGTTTCTCTGTGTCTCAGTGTCTCTGTGTCTCTGTGTCTCAGTGTCTCATTGTCTCAGAGTCTCAGAACTTCAGTGTCTCAGAACTTCAGTGTCTCTGTGTCACAGTGTCTCAGTATCACAGAGCCTCTGTGCCTCTGCATCTCTGTGTCTCAGTGCCTCAGAGCCTCAGTGTCTCTGTGTCTCAGTGTCTCACTGTCTCAGTGTCTCAGAGTCTCAATGTCTCTGTGCCTCTGTGCCTCTGTGTCTCTGTTTCTCAGTGTCTCTGTGTCACAGTGCCTCAGTGTCACATAGTCGCTGTGTATCTGTGTCTCTGTGTCTCAGTGCCTCAGATCCTCAGTGTCTCTCTGTCTCAGTGTCTCAGTGTCTCTGTGTCTCAGAGTGTCAGTGTCTCTGTGTCTCAGTGTCTCAGTGTCTCTGTGTCTCTGTTACTCAGTCTCTCTGTGTCACTTTGTCTCAGTGTCTCAGAGTGTCTGGGTCTCTGTGTCTCAGTGTCTCTGTGTCTCAGTTTATCTGTGTCTCTGCATCTCAGTGTTTCAGTGTCTCAGTGTATCAGAGTCTCAGTGCCTCAGTGTCTCTGTGTCTCAGTGTCTCAGAGTCTCAATGTCTCAGTGTCTCTGTGTCTCAGTGTCTCAGTGTATCAGAGTCTCGGTGTCTCTGTGGCTCTGTGTCTCAGTGTCTCAGTTTATATGCGTCTCAGTGTCTCAGTGTCTCTGTATCTCAGTGTCTTAGAGTCTCTGTGTCTCAGTGCCTCGGTGTCTCAGTGTCTCAGAGTCTCAATGTCTCTGTGCCTCTGTTTCTCAGTGTCTCAGAGTCTCAGAATCTCAGTGTCTCTCTGTCACAGTGTCTCAAGTGTCACATAGTCTCTGTGTATCTGTGTCTCTGTGTCTCTGTGTCTCAGTGCCTCAGATCCTCAGTGTCTCTGTGTCTCAGTGTCACTGTGTCTCAGAGTGTCAGTGTCTCAGTGTCTCAGTGTCTCAGTTTATCTGTGTCTCTGCATCTCAGTGTTTCAGTGTCTCAGTGTATCAGAGTCTCCGTGTCTCTGTGTCTCCGAGTCTCAGTGTCTCCGTGTCTCTGCGTCTCAATGTTTCAGTGTCTCAGTGTCTCAATGTCTCTGTGTCACAGTCTGTCAGTGTATCAGAGTCTCAGTGTCTCAGAGTCTCAGTGTCTCAGTTTCTCTGTGTCTCTGTGTCTCAGTGTCTCAGTGTCTCTGTGTCTCTGTGTCTCAGTGTCTCATTGTCTCAGAGTCTCAGAACTTCAGTGTCTCTGTGTCACAGTGTCTCAGTGTCACAGAGTCTCTGTGTCTCTGCATCTCTGTGTCTCAGTGCCTCAGAGCCTCAGTGTCTCTGTGTCTCAGTGTCTCACTGTCTCAGTGTCTCAGAGTCTCAATGTCTCTGTGCCTCTGTGTCTCTGTTTCTCAGTGTCCCAGAGTCTCAGAATCTCAGTGTCTCAGTGTCTCAGTGTCTCAGAGTCTCAGTGACTCTTTGTCTCTGCATCTCAGCATTTCAGTGTCTCAGTGTATCAGGGTCTCAGTGTCTATGTTCTCAGTGTCTCTGTGTCTCAGTTTCTCTGTGTTTCTGTTTATCAGTGTCTCAGTGTCTCTGTGCCTCAGTGTCTCTTTGTCTCAGTGACTCAGAATCTCAGTGTCTCTGTGTCTCAGTGTCTCAGAGTCTCAGTGACTCTATCTCTCTGTGTCTCAGTGTCTCAGTGTCTGAGTGTCTCTTTGTCTCAGTGTCTCTGTGTCTCAGTGTCTCTGTGTCTCAGTGCCTCAGTGTCTCATAGTCTCAATGTTTCTGTGTCTCAGTGTATCAGTGTCTCAGTGTCTCAGTTTCTCTGTGTCTCTGTTTCTCAGTGTCTCAGTGTCTCTGTGTCTCAGTGTCTCATTGTCTCAGAGTCTCAGAACCTCAGTGTCTCTGTGTCACAGTGTCTCAGTGTCACAGAGTCACTGTGTCACTGCCTCTCTGTGTCTCAGTGCCTCAGAGCCTCAGTGTCTCTGTGTCTCAGTGTCTCTGCATCTCATTGTCTCAGTGTCTCAGTGTCTCTGTGTCTCAGTGTCTCATTGTCTCAGAGTCTCAGAACCTCAGTGTCTCTGTGTCACAGTGTCTCAGTGTCACAGAGTCACTGTGTCACTGCCTCTCTGTGTCTCAGTGCCTCAGAGCCTCAGTGTCTCTGTGTCTCAGTGTCTCTGCATCTCAGTGTCTCAGTGTCTCAATGCCTCTGTGTCTCTGTGTCACAGCATTCAGAGTCTCGGTGTCTCTCTGTCTCAGTGCCTCTGTGCCTCAGTGTCTCAGAGTCTCACTGTCTCTGTGTCTCAGTGTCTCAGTGCCTCAGAGTCTCGCTGTCTCTGTGTCTCTGTGTCTCAGCCGCTCTGTGTCTCTGTTGCTCAGTCTCTCTGTGTCACTTTGTCTCAGTGTCTCAGGGTCTCTGGGTCTCAGTGTCACTGTGTCTCAGAGTCTCAGTATTTCTGTGTCTCTGTGTCCCAGTGTCTCAGTGTCTCAGCATAACAGATTCTCTGGGTCTCAGTGTCTCAGAGTCTCAGTGTCTCCGAGTCTCTGTGTCTCTGTTTCTCAGTGTCCCTGTGTCTCAGTGTCTCGGAGTCCCGGAGTCTCAGTGTCTCTATGTCTCTGCATCTCAGTGTCTCAGTGTCTCAGTGTATCAGAGTCTCATTCACTATGTGTCTCTGTGTCTCAGTTTTTCAGTGTCTCAGAGTCTCTGTTTCTCAGTGTCTCAGTGTCTCAGAGTCTCAGTGACTCTGTGTCTCTGCGTCTCAGTATTTCAGTGTCTCAGTGTATCAGAGTCTCACTGTGTATGTGACTCTGTGTCTCAGTGTCTCTGTGTCTCAGTGACTCAGAATCTCAGTGTCTCTGTGTCTCAGTGTATCAGAGTTTCAGTGTCTCAGTGTCTCAGTTTCTCTGTGTCTCTGTTTCTCAGTGTCTCAGTGTCTCTGTGTCACAGTGTCTCATTGTCTCAGAGTCTCAGAACCTCAGTGTCTCTGTGTCACAGTGTCTCAGTGTCACAGAGTCTCTGTCTCTGCATCTCTGTGTTACAGCGCCTCAATGCCTCTGTGTCTCTGCGTCACAGCATTCAGAGTCTCGGTGTCTCTCTGTCTCAGTGTCTCTGTGCCTCAGTGTCTCAGAGTCTCACTGTCTCTGTATCTCAGTGTTTCAGAGCCTCAGAGTCTCACTGTCTCTGTGTCTCTGTGTCTCAGTGGCTCAGTGTCTCTGTTGCTCAGTCTCTCTGTGTCACTTTGTCTCAGTGCCTCAGGGTCTCTGGGTCTCAGTGTCTCAGTGTCTCTGTGTCTCAGAGTCTCAGTATTTCTGTGTCTCTGTGTCCCAGTGTCTCAGTGTCTCAGCATTACAGATTCTCTGGGTCTCAGTGTCTCAGTGTCTCAGAGTCTCTGTGTCTCTGTTTCTCAGTGTCCCTGTGTTTCAGTGTCTCGGAGTCTCGGAGACTCAGTGTCTCTATGTCTCTGCATCTCAGTGTCTCAGTGTATCAGAGTCTCATTCACTACGTGTCTCTGTGTCTCAGTTTTTCAGTGTCACAGTGTCTCTGTTTCTCAGTGTCTCAGAGTCTCAGTGACTCTGTGTCTCTGCATCTCAGTATTTCAGTGTCTCAGTGTATCAGAGACTCAGTGTCTCAGTTTCTCTGTGTCTCTGTTTCTCAGTGTCTCAGTGTCTCATTGTCTCAGAGTCTCAGAACCTCAGTGTCTCTGTGTCACAGTGTCTCAGTGTCACAGAGTCTCTGTGTCCCTGCTTCTCTGTGTCTCAGTGCCTCAATGCCTCTGTGTCTCTGTGTCTCTGCGTCACAGCATTCAGAGTCTCGGTGGCTCACTGTCTCTGTGTCTCAGTGTCTCAGTGCCTCAGAGTCTCACTGTCTCAGAGTGTCAGTGTCTCAGTGGCTCAGTGTCTCTGTTGCTCAGTGTCTCTGTGTCACTTTGTCTCAGTGTCTCAGGGTCTCAGTGTCTCAGTGTCTCTGTGTCTCAGTATTTCTGTGTCTCTGTGTCCCAGTGTCTCAGCATAACAGATTCTCTGGGTCTCAGTGTCTCAGAGTCTCAGTGTCTCAGTTTCTCTGTGTCTCTGTGTCTCAGTGTCTCAGTGTCTCTGTGTCTCTGTGTCTCAGTGTCTCATTGTCTCAGAGTCTCAGAACTTCAGTGTCTCTGTGTCACAGTGTCTCAGTGTCACAGAGTCTCTGTGTCTCTGCATCTCTGTGTCTCAGTGCCTCAGAGCCTCAGTGTCTCTGTGTCTCAGTGTCTCACTGTCTCAGTGTCTCAGAGTCTCAATGTCTCTGTGCCTCTGTGTCTCTGTTTCTCAGTGTCCCAGAGTCTCAGAATCTCAGTGTCTCTGTGTCACAGTGTCTCAGTGTCACATAGTCTCTGTGTATCTGTGTCTCAGTGCCTCAGATCCTCAGTGTCTCTCTGTCTCAGTGTCTCAGTGTCTCTGTGTCTCAGAGTGTCAGTGTCTCAGTGTCTCTGTGTCTCTGTTACTCAGTCTCTCTGTGACACTTTGTCTCAGTGTCTCAGGGTCTCTGGGTCTCAGTGTCTCAGTGTCTCTGTGTCTCTGTGTCTCAGTATTTCTGTGTCTCTGTGTCCCAGTGTCTCAGTGTCTCAGCATAACAGATTCTCTGGGTCTCAGTGTTCAGTGTCTCAGAGTTTCTGTGTCTTTGTTTCTCAGTGTCCCTGTGTCTCAGTGTCTCAGAGTCTCTGAGTCTCAGTGTCTCTATGTCTCTGCATCTCAGTGTTTCAGTGTCTCAGTGTATCAGAGTCTCAGTGCCTATGTGCCTCTGTGTCTCAGTTTCTCAGTGTCTCAGAGTCTCTGTGTCTCAGAGTCTCACTGTCTCTGTATCTCAGTGTTTCAGAGCCTCAGAGTCTCACTGTCTCAGTGCCTCTGTGCCTCAGTGTCTCAGAGTCTCACTGTCTCACTGTCTCAGTGTCTCAGTGTCTCTGTGTCTCAGAGTCTCAGTATTTCTGTGTCTCTGTGTCCCAGTGTCTCAGTGTCTCAGCATTACAGATTCTCTGGGTCTCAGTGTCTCAGTGTCTCAGAGTCTCTGTGTCTCTGTTTCTCAGTGTCCCTGTGTTTCAGTGTCTCGGAGTCTCGGAGTCTCAGTGTCTCTATGTCTCTGCATCTCAGTGTCTCAGTGTATCAGAGTCTCATTCACTATGTGTCTCTGTGTCTCAGTGTTTCGGTGTCACAGTGTCTCTGTTTCTCAGTGTCTCGGAGTCTCAGTGACTCTGTGTCTCTGCGTCTCAGTATTTCAGTGTCTCAGTGTATCAGAGTCTCAGTGTCTCTGTGTCTCAGTGTCTCTGTGTCTCAGTGACTCAGAATCTCAGTGTCTCTGTGTCTCAGTGTATCAGAGTCTCAGTGTCTCAGTTTCTCTGTGTCTCTGTTTCTCAGTGTCTCAGTGTCTCTGTGTCTCTGTGTCTCATTGTCTCAGAGTCTCAGAACTTCAGTGTCTCTGTGTCACAGTGTCTCAGTGTCACAGAGTCTCTGTGTCTCTGCATCTCTGTGTCTCAGTGCCTCAGAGCCTCAGTGTCTCTGTGTCTCAGTGTCTCACTGTCTCAGTGTCTCAGAGTCTCAATGTCTCTGTGCCTCTGTGTCTCTGTTTCTCAGTGTCCCAGAGTCTCAGAATCTCAGTGTCTCAGTGTCTCAGTGTCTCAGAGTCTCAGTGACTCTTTGTCTCTGCGTCTCAGCATTTCAGTGTCTCAGTGTATCAGGGTCTCAGTGTCTATGTTCTCAGTGTCTCTGTGTCTCAGTTTCTCTGTGTTTCTGTTTATCAGTGTCTCAGTGTCTCTGTGCCTCAGTGTCTCATTGTCTCAGTGACTCAGAATCTCAGTGTCTCTGTGTCTCAGTGTCTCAGAGTCTCAGTGACTCTATCTCTCTGTGTCTCAGTGTCTCAGTGTCTGAGTGTCTCTTTGTCTCAGTGTCTCTGTGTCTCAGTGTCTCTGTGTCTCAGTGCCTCAGTGTCTCATAGTCTCAATGTTTCTGTGTCTCAGTGTATCAGTGTCTCAGTGTCTCAGTTTCTCTGTGTCTCTGTTTCTCAGTGTCTCAGTGTCTCTGTGTCTCAGTGTCTCATTGTCTCAGAGTCTCAGAACCTCAGTGTCTCTGTGTCACAGTGTCTCAGTGTCACAGAGTCACTGTGTCACTGCCTCTCTGTGTCTCAGTGCCTCAGAGCCTCAGTGTCTCTGTGTCTCAGTGTCTCTGCATCTCATTGTCTCAGTGTCTCAGTGTCTCTGTGTCTCAGTGTCTCATTGTCTCAGAGTCTCAGAACCTCAGTGTCTCTGTGTCACAGTGTCTCAGTGTCACAGAGTCACTGTGTCACTGCCTCTCTGTGTCTCAGTGCCTCAGAGCCTCAGTGTCTCTGTGTCTCAGTGTCTCTGCATCTCAGTGTCTCAGTGTCTCAATGCCTCTGTGTCTCTGTGTCACAGCATTCAGAGTCTCGGTGTCTCTCTGTCTCAGTGCCTCTGTGCCTCAGTGTCTCAGAGTCTCACTGTCTCTGTGTCTCAGTGTCTCAGTGCCTCAGAGTCTCGCTGTCTCTGTGTCTCTGTGTCTCAGCCGCTCTGTGTCTCTGTTGCTCAGTCTCTCTGTGTCACTTTGTCTCAGTGTCTCAGGGTCTCTGGGTCTCAGTGTCACTGTGTCTCAGAGTCTCAGTATTTCTGTGTCTCTGTGTCCCAGTGTCTCAGTGTCTCAGCATAACAGATTCTCTGGGTCTCAGTGTCTCAGAGTCTCAGTGTCTCCGAGTCTCTGTGTCTCTGTTTCTCAGTGTCCCTGTGTCTCAGTGTCTCGGAGTCCCGGAGTCTCAGTGTCTCTATGTCTCTGCATCTCAGTGTGTCAGTGTCTCAGTGTATCAGAGTCTCATTCACTATGTGTCTCTGTGTCTCAGTTTTTCAGTGTCTCAGAGTCTCTGTTTCTCAGTGTCTCAGTGTCTCAGAGTCTCAGTGACTCTGTGTCTCTGCGTCTCAGTATTTCAGTGTCTCAGTGTATCAGAGTCTCACTGTGTATGTGACTCTGTGTCTCAGTGTCTCTGTGTCTCAGTGACTCAGAATCTCAGTGTCTCTGTGTCTCAGTGTATCAGAGTTTCAGTGTCTCAGTGTCTCAGTTTCTCTGTGTCTCTGTTTCTCAGTGTCTCAGTGTCTCTGTGTCACAGTGTCTCATTGTCTCAGAGTCTCAGAACCTCAGTGTCTCTGTGTCACAGTGTCTCAGTGTCACAGAGTCTCTGTCTCTGCATCTCTGTGTTACAGCGCCTCAATGCCTCTGTGTCTCTGCGTCACAGCATTCAGAGTCTCGGTGTCTCTCTGTCTCAGTGTCTCTGTGCCTCAGTGTCTCAGAGTCTCACTGTCTCTGTATCTCAGTGTTTCAGAGCCTCAGAGTCTCACTGTCTCTGTGTCTCTGTGTCTCAGTGGCTCAGTGTCTCTGTTGCTCAGTCTCTCTGTGTCACTTTGTCTCAGTGCCTCAGGGTCTCTGGGTCTCAGTGTCTCAGTGTCTCTGTGTCTCAGAGTCTCAGTATTTCTGTGTCTCTGTGTCCCAGTGTCTCAGTGTCTCAGCATTACAGATTCTCTGGGTCTCAGTGTCTCAGTGTCTCAGAGTCTCTGTGTCTCTGTTTCTCAGTGTCCCTGTGTTTCAGTGTCTCGGAGTCTCGGAGACTCAGTGTCTCTATGTCTCTGCATCTCAGTGTCTCAGTGTATCAGAGTCTCATTCACTACGTGTCTCTGTGTCTCAGTTTTTCAGTGTCACAGTGTCTCTGTTTCTCAGTGTCTCAGAGTCTCAGTGACTCTGTGTCTCTGCATCTCAGTATTTCAGTGTCTCAGTGTATCAGAGACTCAGTGTCTCAGTTTCTCTGTGTCTCTGTTTCTCAGTGTCTCAGTGTCTCATTGTCTCAGAGTCTCAGAACCTCAGTGTCTCTGTGTCACAGTGTCTCAGTGTCACAGAGTCTCTGTGTCCCTGCTTCTCTGTGTCTCAGTGCCTCAATGCCTCTGTGTCTCTGTGTCTCTGCGTCACAGCATTCAGAGTCTCGGTGGCTCACTGTCTCTGTGTCTCAGTGTCTCAGTGCCTCAGAGTCTCACTGTCTCAGAGTGTCAGTGTCTCAGTGGCTCAGTGTCTCTGTTGCTCAGTGTCTCTGTGTCACTTTGTCTCAGTGTCTCAGGGTCTCAGTGTCTCAGTGTCTCTGTGTCTCAGTATTTCTGTGTCTCTGTGTCCCAGTGTCTCAGCATAACAGATTCTCTGGGTCTCAGTGTCTCAGTGTCTCAGAGTCTCTGTGTCTTTGTTTCTCAGTGTCCCTGTGTCTCAGTGTCTCGGAGTCTCGGAGTCTCAGTGTCTCTATGTCTCTGCATCTCAGTGTTTCAGTGTCTCAGTGTATCAGAGTCTCAGTGCTTATGTTTGTTTGCCTATGAAAGTTTGCTGATGACACCAAAGTCGGAGGCGTGGTAGATTGTGAGGAAGGGTGTCGAAGTTTGCAGGGTGACTTGGACAGGTTGCAGAGCTGGGCCGCGAGGTGGCGGATGGAGTTTAATGCGGAGAAGTGTGAGGTAATCCATTTCAGTAGGAATAACAGATGTGTTGAGTATAGGGCTAACGGGAGGACTTTGAATAGAGTGGAGGAGCAGAGGGATCTAGGTGTATGTGTACATAGATCCCTGAAAGTTGGGAATCAAGTAGATAAGGTTGTCAAGAAGGCGTACGGTGTCTTGGCGTTTATTGGTAGGGGGATTGAATTTAGGAGTCGCAGCGTCATGTTGCAACTGTACACAACTCTGGTGCGGCCGCACTTGGAGTACTGTGTGCAGTTCTGGTCCCCACATTACAGGAAGGATGTGGAGGCTTTGGAGAGGGTGCAGAGGAGGTTTACCAGGATGTTGCCTGGTATGCAGGGGAGGTCCTATGAGGAGAGACTGAGGGATTTGGGGTTGTTTTCACTGGAAAGAAGGCGGCTAAGAGGGGATCTTATAGAAACATATAAGATGATTAGAGGTTTAGATAGGGTGGATGGTGATAGCCTGTTTCCTCAGATGGAGAAATCTAGCACGAGGGGGCATGGCTTTAAATTAAGGGGGGGTAGTTATAGGACGGAGGTCAGGGGCAGGTTCTTTACCCAGAGGGTGGTGAGGGACTGGAATGCCCTGCCTGCTGCAGTTGTAAATGCGCCTAGTTTGGGGGCGTTTAAGAGATTGGTGGATAGGTTTATGGACGAAAAGGGATTGGTTTAGATTAGTGGGTCAATGTTTTTTTTTAAAATAAGACTGGTCGGCGCAACATTGTGGGCCGAAGGGCCTGTTCCGCGCTGTAATGTTCTATGTTCTATGTTCTATGTTCTATGTGCCTCTGTGTCTCAGTTTCTCAGTGTCTCAGAGTCTCTGTGTCTCAGTGTCTCAGTGTCTCTGTGTCACAGTGTCTCAGTGTCACATAGTCTCTGTGTATCTGTGTCTCTGTGTCTCAGTGCCTCAGACCCTCAGCGTCTCTCTGTCTCAGTGTCTCAGTGTCTCTGTATCTCAGAGTGTCAGTGTCTCTGTGTCTCAGTGTCTCAGTGTCTGTGTGTCTCTGTTACTCAGTCTCTCTGTGTCACTTTGTCTCAGTGTCTCAGAGTGTCTGGGTCTCTGTGTCTCAGTGTCTCTGTGTCTCAGTTTATCTGTGTCTCTGCATCTCAGTGTTTCAGTGTCTCAGTGTATCAGAGTCTCCGTGTCTCTGTGTCTCCGAGTCTCAGTGTCTCCGTGTCTCTGCGTCTCAATGTTTCAGTGTCTCAGTGTCTCAATGTCTCTGTGTCACAGTCTGTCAGTGTATCAGAGTCTCAGTGTCTCAGAGTCTCAGTGTCTCAGTTTCTCTGTGTCTCTGTGTCTCAGTGTCTCAGTGTCTCTGTGTCTCTGTGTCTCAGTGTCTCATTGTCTCAGAGTCTCAGAACTTCAGTGTCTCTGTGTCACAGTGTCTCAGTGTCACAGAGTCTCTGTGTCTCTGCATCTCTGTGTCTCAGTGCCTCAGAGCCTCAGTGTCTCTGTGTCTCAGTGTCTCACTGTCTCAGTGTCTCAGAGTCTCAATGTCTCTGTGCCTCTGTGTCTCTGTTTCTCAGTGTCCCAGAGTCTCAGAATCTCAGTGTCTCTGTGTCACAGTGTCTCAGTGTCACATAGTCTCTGTGTATCTGTGTCTCAGTGCCTCAGATCCTCAGTGTCTCTCTGTCTCAGTGTCTCAGTGTCTCTGTGTCTCAGAGTGTCAGTGTCTCAGTGTCTCTGTGTCTCTGTTACTCAGTCTCTCTGTGACACTTTGTCTCAGTGTCTCAGGGTCTCTGGGTCTCAGTGTCTCAGTGTCTCTGTGTCTCTGTGTCTCAGTATTTCTGTGTCTCTGTGTCCCAGTGTCTCAGTGTCTCAGCATAACAGATTCTCTGGGTCTCAGTGTTCAGTGTCTCAGAGTTTCTGTGTCTTTGTTTCTCAGTGTCCCTGTGTCTCAGTGTCTCAGAGTCTCTGAGTCTCAGTGTCTCTATGTCTCTGCATCTCAGTGTTTCAGTGTCTCAGTGTATCAGAGTCTCAGTGCCTATGTGCCTCTGTGTCTCAGTTTCTCAGTGTCTCAGAGTCTCTGTGTCTCAGAGTCTCACTGTCTCTGTATCTCAGTGTTTCAGAGCCTCAGAGTCTCACTGTCTCAGTGCCTCTGTGCCTCAGTGTCTCAGAGTCTCACTGTCTCACTGTCTCAGTGTCTCAGTGTCTCTGTGTCTCAGAGTCTCAGTATTTCTGTGTCTCTGTGTCCCAGTGTCTCAGTGTCTCAGCATTACAGATTCTCTGGGTCTCAGTGTCTCAGTGTCTCAGAGTCTCTGTGTCTCTGTTTCTCAGTGTCCCTGTGTTTCAGTGTCTCGGAGTCTCGGAGTCTCAGTGTCTCTATGTCTCTGCATCTCAGTGTCTCAGTGTATCAGAGTCTCATTCACTATGTGTCTGTGTCTCAGTGTTTCGGTGTCACAGTGTCTCTGTTTCTCAGTGTCTCGGAGTCTCAGTGACTCTGTGTCTCTGCGTCTCAGTATTTCAGTGTCTCAGTGTATCAGAGTCTCAGTGTCTCTGTGTCTCAGTGTCTCTGTGTCTCAGTGACTCAGAATCTCAGTGTCTCTGTGTCTCAGTGTATCAGAGTCTCAGTGTCTCAGTTTCTCTGTGTCTCTGTTTCTCAGTGTCTCAGTGTCTCTGTGTCCCAGTGTCTCAGTGTCTCAGCATAACAGATTCTCTGGGTCTCAGTGTTCAGTATCTCAGAGTCTCTGTGTCTTTGTTTCTCAGTGTCCCTGTGTCTCAGTGTCTCAGAGTCTCTGAGTCTCAGTGTCTCTATGTCTCTGCATCTCAGTGTTTCAGTGTCTCAGTGTATCAGAGTCTCAGTGCCTATGTGCCTCTGTGTCTCTGTTTCTCAGTGTCCCAGAGTCTCAGAATCTCAGTGTCTCTGTGTCACAGTGTCTCAGTGTCACATAGTCTCTGTGTATCTGTGTCTCAGTGCCTCAGATCCTCAGTGTCTCTCTGTCTCAGTGTCTCAGTGTCTCTGTGTCTCAGAGTGTCAGTGTCTCAGTGTCTCTGTGTCTCTGTTACTCAGTCTCTCTGTGACACTTTGTCTCAGTGTCTCAGGGTCTCTGGGTCTCAGTGTCTCAGTGTCTCTGTGTCTCTGTGTCTCAGTATTTCTGTGTCTCTGTGTCCCAGTGTCTCAGTGTCTCAGCATAACAGATTCTCTGGGTCTCAGTGTTCAGTGTCTCAGAGTTTCTGTGTCTTTGTTTCTCAGTGTCCCTGTGTCTCAGTGTCTCAGAGTCTCTGAGTCTCAGTGTCTCTATGTCTCTGCATCTCAGTGTTTCAGTGTCTCAGTGTATCAGAGTCTCAGTGCCTATGTGCCTCTGTGTCTCAGTTTCTCAGTGTCTCAGAGTCTCTGTGTCTCAGAGTCTCACTGTCTCTGTATCTCAGTGTTTCAGAGCCTCAGAGTCTCACTGTCTCAGTGCCTCTGTGCCTCAGTGTCTCAGAGTCTCACTGTCTCACTGTCTCAGTGTCTCAGTGTCTCTGTGACTCAGAGTCTCAGTATTTCTGTGTCTCTGTGTCCCAGTGTCTCAGTGTCTCAGCATTACAGATTCTCTGGGTCTCAGTGTCTCAGTGTCTCAGAGTCTCTGTGTCTCTGTTTCTCAGTGTCCCTGTGTTTCAGTGTCTCGGAGTCTCGGAGTCTCAGTGTCTCTATGTCTCTGCATCTCAGTGTCTCAGTGTATCAGAGTCTCATTCACTATGTGTCTCTGTGTCTCAGTGTTTCGGTGTCACAGTGTCTCTGTTTCTCAGTGTCTCGGAGTCTCAGTGACTCTGTGTCTCTGCGTCTCAGTATTTCAGTGTCTCAGTGTATCAGAGTCTCAGTGTCTCTGTGTCTCAGTGTCTCTGTGTCTCAGTGACTCAGAATCTCAGTGTCTCTGTGTCTCAGTGTATCAGAGTCTCAGTGTCTCAGTTTCTCTGTGTCTCTGTTTCTCAGTGTCTCAGTGTCTCTGTGTCTCTGTGTCTCAGTGTCTCATTGTCTCAGAGTCTCAGAACTTCAGTGTCTCTGTGTCACAGTGTCTCAGTGTCACAGAGTCTCTGTGTCTCTGCATCTCTGTGTCTCAGTGCCTCAGAGCCTCAGTGTCTCTGTGTCTCAGTGTCTCACTGTCTCAGTGTCTCAGAGTCTCAATGTCTCTGTGCCTCTGTGTCTCTGTTTCTCAGTGTCCCAGAGTCTCAGAATCTCAGTGTCTCTGTGTCACAGTGTCTCAGTGTCACATAGTCTCTGTGTATCTGTGTCTCAGTGCCTCAGATCCTCAGTGTCTCTCTGTCTCAGTGTCTCAGTGTCTCTGTGTCTCAGAGTGTCAGTGTCTCAGTGTCTCTGTGTCTCTGTTACTCAGTCTCTCTGTGACACTTTGTCTCAGTGTCTCAGGGTCTCTGGGTCTCAGTGTCTCAGTGTCTCTGTGTCTCTGTGTCTCAGTATTTCTGTGTCTCTGTGTCCCAGTGTCTCAGCATAACAGATTCTCTGGGTCTCAGTGTTCAGTGTCTCAGAATTTCTGTGTCTTTGTTTCTCAGTGTCCCTGTGTCTCAGTGTCTCAGAGTCTCTGAGTCTCAGTGTCTCTATGTCTCTGCATCTCAGTGTTTCAGTGTCTCAGTGTATCAGAGTCTCAGTGCCTATGTGCCTCTGTGTCTCAGTTTCTCAGTGTCTCAGAGTCTCTGTGTCTCAGAGTCTCACTGTCTCTGTATCTCAGTGTTTCAGAGCCTCAGAGTCTCACTGTCTCAGTGCCTCTGTGCCTCAGTGTCTCACTGTCTCTGTGTCTCAGTGTCTCAGTGTCTCAGTGCCTCAGAGTCTCGTTGTCTCTGTGTCTCTGTGTCTCAGCCGCTCTGTGTCCCTGTTGCTCAGTCTCTCTGTGTCACTTTGTCTCAGTGTCTCAGGGTCTCTGGGTCTCAGTGTCTCAGTGTCTCTGTGTCTTAGAGTCTCAGTATTTCTGTGTCTCTGTGTCCCAGTGTCTCAGTGTCTCAGCATTACAGATTCTCTGGGTCTCAGTGTCTCAGAGTCTCTGTGTCTCTGTTTCTCAGTGTCCCTGTGTTTCAGTGTCTCGGAGTCTCGGAGTCTCAGTGTCTCTATGTCTCTGCATCTCAGTGTCTCAGTGTATCAGAGTCTCATTCACTATGTGTCTCTGTGTCTCAGTTTTTCGGTGTCACAGTGTCTCTGTTTCTCAGTGTCTCGGAGTCTCAGTGACTCTGTGTCTCAGTATTTCAGTGTCTCAGTGTATCAGAGTCTCAGTGTCTCTGTGTCTCAGTGTCTCTGTGTCTCAGTGACTCAGAATCTCAGTGTCTCTGTGTCTCAGTGTATCAGAGTCTCAGTGTCTCAGTTTCTCTGTGTCTCTGTTTCTCAGTGTCTCAGTGTCTCTGTGTCCCAGTGTCTCAGTGTCTCAGCATAACAGATTCTCTGGGTCTCAGTGTTCAGTGTCTCAGAGTCTCTGTGTCTTTGTTTCTCAGTGTCCCTGTGTCTCAGTGTCTCAGAGTCTCTGAGTCTCAGTGTCTCTATGTCTCTGCATCTCAGTGTTTCAGTGTCTCAGTGTATCAGAGTCTCAGTGCCTATGTGCCTCTGTGTCTCAGTTTCTCAGTGTCTCAGAGTCTCTGTGTCTCAGTGTCTCAGAGTCTGAGTGACTCTGTGTCTCTGCGTCTCAGTATTTCAGTGTCTCAGTGTCTAAGAGTCGCAATGTCTCTGTGTCTCTGTTTCTCAGTCTCCCTATGTCTCAGTGTCTCAGTGTATCAGAGTCTCATTGCCTATGTGTCTCTGTGTCTCAGTTTTTCAGTGTCACAGAGTCTCTGTTTCTCAGTGTCTCAGTGTCTCAGAGTCTCAGTGACTCTGTGTCTCTGCGTCTCACTATTTCAGTGTCTCAGTGTATCAGAGTCTCAGTGTCTATGTGTCTCTGTGTCTCTGTGTCTCAGTTTGCCTGTGTTTCTCTGTCTCAGTGTCTCAGTGTCTCAGTGTCTCTGTGTCTCAGTGTCTCATTGTCTCAGTGACTCAGAATCTCAGTGTCTCAGTGTTTCAGAGTATCTGGATCTCTGTGTCTCAGTGTCTCGGTGTCTCTGTGTCTCAGTGTTTCAGTGTCTCAGTGTATCAGAGTTTCAGTGTCTCTGTGTCTCTGTGTCTCAGTGTCTCATTGTCTCAGAGTCTCAGAACCTCAGTGTCTCTGTGTCACAGTGTCTCAGTGTCACAGAGTCTCTGTGTCTCTGCATCTCTGTGTCTCAGTGCCTCAGAGCCTCAGTGTCTCTGCGTCTCAGTGTCTCACTGTCTCAGTGTCTCAGAGTCTCAGAGTCTCAATGTCTCTGTGCCTCTGTGTCTCTGTTTCTCAGTGTCCCAGAGTCTCAGAATCTCAGTGTCTCTGTGTCACAGTGTCTCAGTGTCACATAGTCTCTGTGTATCTGTGTCTCAGTGCCTCAGATCCTCAGTGTCTCTCTGTCTCAGTGTCTCAGTGTCTCTGTGTCTCAGAGTGTCAGTGTCTCAGTGTCTCTGTGTCTCTGTTACTCAGTCTCTCTGTGACACTTTGTCTCAGTGTCTCAGGGTCTCTGGGTCTCAGTGTCTCAGTGTCTCTGTGTCTCTGTGTCTCAGTATTTCTGTGTCTCTGTGTCCCAGTGTCTCAGTGTCTCAGCATAACAGATTCTCTGGGTCTCAGTGTTCAGTGTCTCAGAGTCTCTGTGTCTTTGTTTCTCAGTGTCCCTGTGTCTCAGTGTCTCAGAGTCTCTGAGTCTCAGTGTCTCTATGTCTCTGCATCTCAGTGTTTCAGTGTCTCAGTGTATCAGAGTCTCAGTGCCTATGTGCCTCTGTGTCTCAGTTTCTCAGTGTCTCAGAGTCTCTGTGTCTCAGAGTCTCAGTGACTCTGTGTCTCTGCGTCTCAGTATTTCAGTGTCTCAGTGTCTAAGAGTCGCAATGTCTCTGTGTCTCTGCATCTCAGTGTCCCTGTGTCTCAGTGTCTCAGTGTATCAGAGTCTCATTGCCTATGTGTCTCTGTGTCTCAGTTTGTCAGTGTCACAGAGTCTCTGTTTCTCACTGTCTCAGTGTCTCAGAGTCTCAGTGACTCTGTGTCTCTGCGTCTCAGTATTTCAGTATCTCAGTGTATCAGAGTCTCAGTGTCTATGTGTCTCTGTGTCTCAGTTTGCCTGTGTTTCTGTGTCTCAGTGTCTCAGTGTCTCTGTGTCTCAGTGTCTCATTGTCTCAGTGACTCAGAATCTCAGTGTCTCAGTGTTTCAGAGTATCTGGATCTCTGTGTCTCAGTGTCTCGGTGTCTCTGTGTCTCAGTGTTTCAGTGTCTCAGTGTATCAGAGTTTCAGTGTCTCTCTGTCTCAGTGCCTCTGTGCCTCAGTGTCTCAGAGTCTCACTGTCTCTGTGTCTCAGTGTCTCAGTGTCTCAGTGCCTCAGAGTCTCGTTGTCTCTGTGTCTCTGTGTCTCAGCCGCTCTGTGTCTCTGTTGCTCAGTCTCTCTGTGTCACTTTGTCTCAGTGTCTCAGGGTCTCTGTGTCTCAGTGTCTCAGTGTCTCTGTGTCTCAGAGTCTCAGTATTTCTGTGTCTCTGTGTCCCAGTGTCTCAGTGTCTCAGCATAACAGATTCTCTGGGTCTCAGTGTCTCAGTGTCTCAGAGTCTCAGTGTCTCAGAGTCTCTGTGTCTCTGTTTCTCAGTGCCCCTGTGTCTCAGTGTCTCTGCATCTCAGTGTCTCTATGTCTCTGCATCTCAGTGTGTCAGTGTCTCAGTGTATCAGAGTCTCATTCACTATGTGTCTCTGTGTCTCAGTTTTTCAGTGTTTCAGAGTCTCTGTTTCTCAGTGTCTCAGTGTCTCAGAGTCTCAGTGACTCTGTGTCTCTGCGTCTCAGTATTTCAGTGTCTCAGTGTATCAGAGTCTCAGTGTCTATGTGACTCTGTGTCTCAGTGTCTCTGTGTCTCAGTGACTCAGAATCTCAGTGTCTCTGTGTCTCAGTGTATCAGAGTCTCAGTGTCTCAGTGCCTCAGTTTCTCTGTGTCTCTGTGTCTCTGTTTCTCAGTGTCTCAGTGTCTCTGTGTCTCAGTGTCTCATTGTCTCAGAGTCTCAGAACCTCAGTGTCTCTGTGTCACAGTGTCTCAGTTCACAGAGTCTCTGTGTCTCTGCATCTCTGTGTCTCAGTGCCCCAATGCCTCTGTGTCTCTGCGTCACAGCATTCAGAGTCTCGGTGTCTCTCTGTCTCAGTGTCTCTGTGCCTCAGTGTCTCAGAGTCTCACTGTCTCTGTGTCTCAGTGTCTCTGTGTCACAGTGTCTCAGTGTCACATAGTCTCTGTGTATCTGTGTCTCTGTGTCTCAGTGCCTCAGACCCTCAGCGTCTCTCTGTCTCAGTGTCTCAGTGTCTCTGTATCTCAGAGTGTCAGTGTCTCTGTGTCTCAGTGTCTCAGTGTCTGTGTGTCTCTGTTACTCAGTCTCTCTGTGTCACTTTGTCTCAGTGTCTCAGAGTGTCTGGGTCTCTGTGTCTCAGTGTCTCTGTGTCTCAGTTTATCTGTGTCTCTGCATCTCAGTGTTTCAGTGTCTCAGTGTATCAGAGTCTCCGTGTCTCTGTGTCTCCGAGTCTCAGTGTCTCCGTGTCTCTGCGTCTCAATGTTTCAGTGTCTCAGTGTCTCAATGTCTCTGTGTCACAGTCTGTCAGTGTATCAGAGTCTCAGTGTCTCAGAGTCTCAGTGTCTCAGTTTCTCTGTGTCTCTGTGTCTCAGTGTCTCAGTGTCTCTGTGTCTCAGTGTCTCATTGTCTCAGAGTCTCAGAACTTCAGTGTCTCTCTGTCACAGTGTCTCAGTGTCACAGAGTCTCTGTGTCTCTGCATCTCTGTGTCTCAGTGCCTCAGAGCCTCAGTGTCTCTGTGTCTCAGTGTCTCACTGTCTCAGTGTCTCAGAGTCTCAATGTCTCTGTGCCTCTGTGTCTCTGTTTCTCAGTGTCCCAGAGTCTCAGAATCTCAGTGTCTCTGTGTCACAGTGTCTCAGTGTCACATAGTCTCTGTGTATCTGTGTCTCAGTGCCTCAGATCCTCAGTGTCTCTCTGTCTCAGTGTCTCAGTGTCTCTGTGTCTCAGAGTGTCAGTGTCTCAGTGTCTCTGTTACTCAGTCTCTCTGTGACACTTTGTCTCAGTGTCTCAGGGTCTATGGGTCTCAGTGTCTCAGTGTCTCTGTGTCTCTGTGTCTCAGTATTTCTGTGTCTCTGTGTCCCAGTGTCTCAGTGTCTCAGCATAACAGATTCTCTGGGTCTCAGTGTTCAGTGTCTCAGAGTTTCTGTGTCTTTGTTTCTCAGTGTCCCTGTGTCTCAGTGTCTCAGAGTCTCTGAGTCTCAGTGTCTCTATGTCTCTGCATCTCAGTGTTTCAGTGTCTCAGTGTATCAGAGTCTCAGTGCCTATGTGCCTCTGTGTCTCAGTTTCTCAGTGTCTCAGAGTCTCTGTGTCTCAGAGTCTCACTGTCTCTGTATCTCAGTGTTTCAGAGCCTCAGAGTCTCACTGTCTCAGTGCCTCTGTGCCTCAGTGTCTCAGAGTCTCACTGTCTCACTGTCTCAGTGTCTCAGTGTCTCTGTGTCTCAGAGTCTCAGTATTTCTGTGTCTCTGTGTCCCAGTGTCTCAGTGTCTCAGCATTACAGATTCTCTGGGTCTCAGTGTCTCAGTGTCTCAGAGTCTCTGTGTCTCTGTTTCTCAGTGTCCCTGTGTTTCAGTGTCTCGGAGTCTCAGTGTCTCTATGTCTCTGCATCTCAGTGTCTCAGTGTATCAGAGTCTCATTCACTATGTGTCTCTGTGTCTCAGTGTTTCGGTGTCACAGTGTCTCTGTTTCTCAGTGTCTCGGAGTCTCAGTGACTCTGTGTCTCTGCGTCTCAGTATTTCAGTGTCTCAGTGTATCAGAGTCTCAGTGTCTCTGTGTCTCAGTGTCTCTGTGTCTCAGTGACTCAGAATCTCAGTGTCTCTGTGTCTCAGTGTATCAGAGTCTCAGTGTCTCAGTTTCTCTGTGTCTCTGTTTCTCAGTGTCTCAGTGTCTCTGTGTCCCAGTGTCTCAGTGTCTCAGCATAACAGATTCTCTGGGTCTCAGTGTTCAGTATCTCAGAGTCTCTGTGTCTTTGTTTCTCAGTGTCCCTGTGTCTCAGTGTCTCAGAGTCTCTGAGTCTCAGTGTCTCTATGTCTCTGCATCTCAGTGTTTCAGTGTCTCAGTGTATCAGAGTCTCAGTGCCTATGTGCCTCTGTGTCTCTGTTTCTCAGTGTCCCAGAGTCTCAGAATCTCAGTGTCTCTGTGTCACAGTGTCTCAGTGTCACATAGTCTCTGTGTATCTGTGTCTCAGTGCCTCAGATCCTCAGTGTCTCTCTGTCTCAGTGTCTCAGTGTCTCTGTGTCTCAGAGTGTCAGTGTCTCAGTGTCTCTGTGTCTCTGTTACTCAGTCTCTCTGTGACACTTTGTCTCAGTGTCTCAGGGTCTCTGGGTCTCAGTGTCTCAGTGTCTCTGTGTCTCTGTGTCTCAGTATTTCTGTGTCTCTGTGTCCCAGTGTCTCAGTGTCTCAGCATAACAGATTCTCTGGGTCTCAGTGTTCAGTGTCTCAGAGTTTCTGTGTCTTTGTTTCTCAGTGTCCCTGTGTCTCAGTGTCTCAGAGTCTCTGAGTCTCAGTGTCTCTATGTCTCTGCATCTCAGTGTTTCAGTGTCTCAGTGTATCAGAGTCTCAGTGCCTATGTGCCTCTGTGTCTCAGTTTCTCAGTGTCTCAGAGTCTCTGTGTCTCAGAGTCTCACTGTCTCTGTATCTCAGTGTTTCAGAGCCTCAGAGTCTCACTGTCTCAGTGCCTCTGTGCCTCAGTGTCTCAGAGTCTCACTGTCTCACTGTCTCAGTGTCTCAGTGTCTCTGTGTC
Organism: Carcharhinus amblyrhynchos; assembly: GCF_965287045.1. Lineage (NCBI taxonomy): Eukaryota > Metazoa > Chordata > Chondrichthyes > Carcharhiniformes > Carcharhinidae > Carcharhinus > Carcharhinus amblyrhynchos. The sequence continues at coordinate 92,793 of NW_027650224.1, read as the reverse complement.
TCAGAGTCTCAGTATTTCTGTGTCTCTGTGTCCCAGTGTCTCAGTGTCTCAGCATTACAGATTCTCTGGGTCTCAGTGTCTCAGTGTCTCAGAGTCTCTGTGTCTCTGTTTCTCAGTGTCCCTGTGTTTCAGTGTCTCGGAGTCTCGGAGTCTCAGTGTCTCTATGTCTCTGCATCTCAGTGTCTCAGTGTATCAGAGTCTCATTCACTATGTGTCTCTGTGTCTCAGTGTTTCGGTGTCACAGTGTCTCTGTTTCTCAGTGTCTCGGAGTCTCAGTGACTCTGTGTCTCTGCGTCTCAGTATTTCAGTGTCTCAGTGTATCAGAGTCTCAGTGTCTCTGTGTCTCAGTGTCTCTGTGTCTCAGTGACTCAGAATCTCAGTGTCTCTGTGTCTCAGTGTATCAGAGTCTCAGTGTCTCAGTTTCTCTGTGTCTCTGTTTCTCAGTGTCTCAGTGTCTCTGTGTCTCTGTGTCTCAGTGTCTCATTGTCTCAGAGTCTCAGAACTTCAGTGTCTCTGTGTCACAGTGTCTCAGTGTCACAGAGTCTCTGTGTCTCTGCATCTCTGTGTCTCAGTGCCTCAGAGCCTCAGTGTCTCTGTGTCTCAGTGTCTCACTGTCTCAGTGTCTCAGAGTCTCAATGTCTCTGTGCCTCTGTGTCTCTGTTTCTCAGTGTCCCAGAGTCTCAGAATCTCAGTGTCTCAGTGTCTCAGTGTCTCAGAGTCTCAGTGACTCTTTGTCTCTGCGTCTCAGCATTTCAGTGTCTCAGTGTATCAGGGTCTCAGTGTCTATGTTCTCAGTGTCTCTGTGTCTCAGTTTCTCTGTGTTTCTGTTTATCAGTGTCTCAGTGTCTCTGTGCCTCAGTGTCTCATTGTCTCAGTGACTCAGAATCTCAGTGTCTCTGTGTCTCAGTGTCTCAGAGTCTCAGTGACTCTATCTCTCTGTGTCTCAGTGTCTCAGTGTCTGAGTGTCTCTTTGTCTCAGTGTCTCTGTGTCTCAGTGTCTCTGTGTCTCAGTGCCTCAGTGTCTCATAGTCTCAATGTTTCTGTGTCTCAGTGTATCAGTGTCTCAGTGTCTCAGTTTCTCTGTGTCTCTGTTTCTCAGTGTCTCAGTGTCTCTGTGTCTCAGTGTCTCATTGTCTCAGAGTCTCAGAACCTCAGTGTCTCTGTGTCACAGTGTCTCAGTGTCACAGAGTCACTGTGTCACTGCCTCTCTGTGTCTCAGTGCCTCAGAGCCTCAGTGTCTCTGTGTCTCAGTGTCTCTGCATCTCATTGTCTCAGTGTCTCAGTGTCTCTGTGTCTCAGTGTCTCATTGTCTCAGAGTCTCAGAACCTCAGTGTCTCTGTGTCACAGTGTCTCAGTGTCACAGAGTCACTGTGTCACTGCCTCTCTGTGTCTCAGTGCCTCAGAGCCTCAGTGTCTCTGTGTCTCAGTGTCTCTGCATCTCAGTGTCTCAGTGTCTCAATGCCTCTGTGTCTCTGTGTCACAGCATTCAGAGTCTCGGTGTCTCTCTGTCTCAGTGCCTCTGTGCCTCAGTGTCTCAGAGTCTCACTGTCTCTGTGTCTCAGTGTCTCAGTGCCTCAGAGTCTCGCTGTCTCTGTGTCTCTGTGTCTCAGCCGCTCTGTGTCTCTGTTGCTCAGTCTCTCTGTGTCACTTTGTCTCAGTGTCTCAGGGTCTCTGGGTCTCAGTGTCACTGTGTCTCAGAGTCTCAGTATTTCTGTGTCTCTGTGTCCCAGTGTCTCAGTGTCTCAGCATAACAGATTCTCTGGGTCTCAGTGTCTCAGAGTCTCAGTGTCTCCGAGTCTCTGTGTCTCTGTTTCTCAGTGTCCCTGTGTCTCAGTGTCTCGGAGTCCCGGAGTCTCAGTGTCTCTATGTCTCTGCATCTCAGTGTCTCAGTGTCTCAGTGTATCAGAGTCTCATTCACTATGTGTCTCTGTGTCTCAGTTTTTCAGTGTCTCAGAGTCTCTGTTTCTCAGTGTCTCAGTGTCTCAGAGTCTCAGTGACTCTGTGTCTCTGCGTCTCAGTATTTCAGTGTCTCAGTGTATCAGAGTCTCACTGTGTATGTGACTCTGTGTCTCAGTGTCTCTGTGTCTCAGTGACTCAGAATCTCAGTGTCTCTGTGTCTCAGTGTATCAGAGTTTCAGTGTCTCAGTGTCTCAGTTTCTCTGTGTCTCTGTTTCTCAGTGTCTCAGTGTCTCTGTGTCACAGTGTCTCATTGTCTCAGAGTCTCAGAACCTCAGTGTCTCTGTGTCACAGTGTCTCAGTGTCACAGAGTCTCTGTCTCTGCATCTCTGTGTTACAGCGCCTCAATGCCTCTGTGTCTCTGCGTCACAGCATTCAGAGTCTCGGTGTCTCTCTGTCTCAGTGTCTCTGTGCCTCAGTGTCTCAGAGTCTCACTGTCTCTGTATCTCAGTGTTTCAGAGCCTCAGAGTCTCACTGTCTCTGTGTCTCTGTGTCTCAGTGGCTCAGTGTCTCTGTTGCTCAGTCTCTCTGTGTCACTTTGTCTCAGTGCCTCAGGGTCTCTGGGTCTCAGTGTCTCAGTGTCTCTGTGTCTCAGAGTCTCAGTATTTCTGTGTCTCTGTGTCCCAGTGTCTCAGTGTCTCAGCATTACAGATTCTCTGGGTCTCAGTGTCTCAGTGTCTCAGAGTCTCTGTGTCTCTGTTTCTCAGTGTCCCTGTGTTTCAGTGTCTCGGAGTCTCGGAGACTCAGTGTCTCTATGTCTCTGCATCTCAGTGTCTCAGTGTATCAGAGTCTCATTCACTACGTGTCTCTGTGTCTCAGTTTTTCAGTGTCACAGTGTCTCTGTTTCTCAGTGTCTCAGAGTCTCAGTGACTCTGTGTCTCTGCATCTCAGTATTTCAGTGTCTCAGTGTATCAGAGACTCAGTGTCTCAGTTTCTCTGTGTCTCTGTTTCTCAGTGTCTCAGTGTCTCATTGTCTCAGAGTCTCAGAACCTCAGTGTCTCTGTGTCACAGTGTCTCAGTGTCACAGAGTCTCTGTGTCCCTGCTTCTCTGTGTCTCAGTGCCTCAATGCCTCTGTGTCTCTGTGTCTCTGCGTCACAGCATTCAGAGTCTCGGTGGCTCACTGTCTCTGTGTCTCAGTGTCTCAGTGCCTCAGAGTCTCACTGTCTCAGAGTGTCAGTGTCTCAGTGGCTCAGTGTCTCTGTTGCTCAGTGTCTCTGTGTCACTTTGTCTCAGTGTCTCAGGGTCTCAGTGTCTCAGTGTCTCTGTGTCTCAGTATTTCTGTGTCTCTGTGTCCCAGTGTCTCAGCATAACAGATTCTCTGGGTCTCAGTGTCTCAGTGTCTCAGAGTCTCTGTGTCTTTGTTTCTCAGTGTCCCTGTGTCTCAGTGTCTCGGAGTCTCGGAGTCTCAGTGTCTCTATGTCTCTGCATCTCAGTGTTTCAGTGTCTCAGTGTATCAGAGTCTCAGTGCTTATGTTTGTTTGCCTATGAAAGTTTGCTGATGACACCAAAGTCGGAGGCGTGGTAGATTGTGAGGAAGGGTGTCGAAGTTTGCAGGGTGACTTGGACAGGTTGCAGAGCTGGGCCGCGAGGTGGCGGATGGAGTTTAATGCGGAGAAGTGTGAGGTAATCCATTTCAGTAGGAATAACAGATGTGTTGAGTATAGGGCTAACGGGAGGACTTTGAATAGAGTGGAGGAGCAGAGGGATCTAGGTGTATGTGTACATAGATCCCTGAAAGTTGGGAATCAAGTAGATAAGGTTGTCAAGAAGGCGTACGGTGTCTTGGCGTTTATTGGTAGGGGGATTGAATTTAGGAGTCGCAGCGTCATGTTGCAACTGTACACAACTCTGGTGCGGCCGCACTTGGAGTACTGTGTGCAGTTCTGGTCCCCACATTACAGGAAGGATGTGGAGGCTTTGGAGAGGGTGCAGAGGAGGTTTACCAGGATGTTGCCTGGTATGCAGGGGAGGTCCTATGAGGAGAGACTGAGGGATTTGGGGTTGTTTTCACTGGAAAGAAGGCGGCTAAGAGGGGATCTTATAGAAACATATAAGATGATTAGAGGTTTAGATAGGGTGGATGGTGATAGCCTGTTTCCTCAGATGGAGAAATCTAGCACGAGGGGGCATGGCTTTAAATTAAGGGGGGGTAGTTATAGGACGGAGGTCAGGGGCAGGTTCTTTACCCAGAGGGTGGTGAGGGACTGGAATGCCCTGCCTGCTGCAGTTGTAAATGCGCCTAGTTTGGGGGCGTTTAAGAGATTGGTGGATAGGTTTATGGACGAAAAGGGATTGGTTTAGATTAGTGGGTCAATGTTTTTTTTTAAAAATAAGACTGGTCGGCGCAACATTGTGGGCCGAAGGGCCTGTTCCGCGCTGTAATGTTCTATGTTCTATGTTCTATGTTCTATGTGCCTCTGTGTCTCAGTTTCTCAGTGTCTCAGAGTCTCTGTGTCTCAGTGTCTCAGTGTCTCTGTGTCACAGTGTCTCAGTGTCACATAGTCTCTGTGTATCTGTGTCTCTGTGTCTCAGTGCCTCAGACCCTCAGCGTCTCTCTGTCTCAGTGTCTCAGTGTCTCTGTATCTCAGAGTGTCAGTGTCTCTGTGTCTCAGTGTCTCAGTGTCTGTGTGTCTCTGTTACTCAGTCTCTCTGTGTCACTTTGTCTCAGTGTCTCAGAGTGTCTGGGTCTCTGTGTCTCAGTGTCTCTGTGTCTCAGTTTATCTGTGTCTCTGCATCTCAGTGTTTCAGTGTCTCAGTGTATCAGAGTCTCCGTGTCTCTGTGTCTCCGAGTCTCAGTGTCTCCGTGTCTCTGCGTCTCAATGTTTCAGTGTCTCAGTGTCTCAATGTCTCTGTGTCACAGTCTGTCAGTGTATCAGAGTCTCAGTGTCTCAGAGTCTCAGTGTCTCAGTTTCTCTGTGTCTCTGTGTCTCAGTGTCTCAGTGTCTCTGTGTCTCTGTGTCTCAGTGTCTCATTGTCTCAGAGTCTCAGAACTTCAGTGTCTCTGTGTCACAGTGTCTCAGTGTCACAGAGTCTCTGTGTCTCTGCATCTCTGTGTCTCAGTGCCTCAGAGCCTCAGTGTCTCTGTGTCTCAGTGTCTCACTGTCTCAGTGTCTCAGAGTCTCAATGCCTCTGTGCCTCTGTGTCTCTGTTTCTCAGTGTCCCAGAGTCTCAGAATCTCAGTGTCTCTGTGTCACAGTGTCTCAGTGTCACATAGTCTCTGTGTATCTGTGTCTCAGTGCCTCAGATCCTCAGTGTCTCTCTGTCTCAGTGTCTCAGTGTCTCTGTGTCTCAGAGTGTCAGTGTCTCAGTGTCTCTGTGTCTCTGTTACTCAGTCTCTCTGTGACACTTTGTCTCAGTGTCTCAGGGTCTCTGGGTCTCAGTGTCTCAGTGTCTCTGTGTCTCTGTGTCTCAGTATTTCTGTGTCTCTGTGTCCCAGTGTCTCAGTGTCTCAGCATAACAGATTCTCTGGGTCTCAGTGTTCAGTGTCTCAGAGTTTCTGTGTCTTTGTTTCTCAGTGTCCCTGTGTCTCAGTGTCTCAGAGTCTCTGAGTCTCAGTGTCTCTATGTCTCTGCATCTCAGTGTTTCAGTGTCTCAGTGTATCAGAGTCTCAGTGCCTATGTGCCTCTGTGTCTCAGTTTCTCAGTGTCTCAGAGTCTCTGTGTCTCAGAGTCTCACTGTCTCTGTATCTCAGTGTTTCAGAGCCTCAGAGTCTCACTGTCTCAGTGCCTCTGTGCCTCAGTGTCTCAGAGTCTCACTGTCTCACTGTCTCAGTGTCTCAGTGTCTCTGTGTCTCAGAGTCTCAGTATTTCTGTGTCTCTGTGTCCCAGTGTCTCAGTGTCTCAGCATTACAGATTCTCTGGGTCTCAGTGTCTCAGTGTCTCAGAGTCTCTGTGTCTCTGTTTCTCAGTGTCCCTGTGTTTCAGTGTCTCGGAGTCTCGGAGTCTCAGTGTCTCTATGTCTCTGCATCTCAGTGTCTCAGTGTATCAGAGTCTCATTCACTATGTGTCTCTGTGTCTCAGTGTTTCGGTGTCACAGTGTCTCTGTTTCTCAGTGTCTCGGAGTCTCAGTGACTCTGTGTCTCTGCGTCTCAGTATTTCAGTGTCTCAGTGTATCAGAGTCTCAGTGTCTCTGTGTCTCAGTGTCTCTGTGTCTCAGTGACTCAGAATCTCAGTGTCTCTGTGTCTCAGTGTATCAGAGTCTCAGTGTCTCAGTTTCTCTGTGTCTCTGTTTCTCAGTGTCTCAGTGTCTCTGTGTCCCAGTGTCTCAGTGTCTCAGCATAACAGATTCTCTGGGTCTCAGTGTTCAGTATCTCAGAGTCTCTGTGTCTTTGTTTCTCAGTGTCCCTGTGTCTCAGTGTCTCAGAGTCTCTGAGTCTCAGTGTCTCTATGTCTCTGCATCTCAGTGTTTCAGTGTCTCAGTGTATCAGAGTCTCAGTGCCTATGTGCCTCTGTGTCTCTGTTTCTCAGTGTCCCAGAGTCTCAGAATCTCAGTGTCTCTGTGTCACAGTGTCTCAGTGTCACATAGTCTCTGTGTATCTGTGTCTCAGTGCCTCAGATCCTCAGTGTCTCTCTGTCTCAGTGTCTCAGTGTCTCTGTGTCTCAGAGTGTCAGTGTCTCAGTGTCTCTGTGTCTCTGTTACTCAGTCTCTCTGTGACACTTTGTCTCAGTGTCTCAGGGTCTCTGGGTCTCAGTGTCTCAGTGTCTCTGTGTCTCAGTATTTCTGTGTCTCTGTGTCCCAGTGTCTCAGTGTCTCAGCATAACAGATTCTCTGGGTCTCAGTGTTCAGTGTCTCAGAGTTTCTGTGTCTTTGTTTCTCAGTGTCCCTGTGTCTCAGTGTCTCAGAGTCTCTGAGTCTCAGTGTCTCTATGTCTCTGCATCTCAGTGTTTCAGTGTCTCAGTGTATCAGAGTCTCAGTGCCTATGTGCCTCTGTGTCTCAGTTTCTCAGTGTCTCAGAGTCTCTGTGTCTCAGAGTCTCACTGTCTCTGTATCTCAGTGTTTCAGAGCCTCAGAGTCTCACTGTCTCAGTGCCTCTGTGCCTCAGTGTCTCACTGTCTCTGTGTCTCAGTGTCTCAGTGTCTCAGTGCCTCAGAGTCTCGTTGTCTCTGTGTCTCTGTGTCTCAGCCGCTCTGTGTCCCTGTTGCTCAGTCTCTCTGTGTCACTTTGTCTCAGTGTCTCAGGGTCTCTGGGTCTCAGTGTCTCAGTGTCTCTGTGTCTTAGAGTCTCAGTATTTCTGTGTCTCTGTGTCCCAGTGTCTCAGTGTCTCAGCATTACAGATTCTCTGGGTCTCAGTGTCTCAGAGTCTCTGTGTCTCTGTTTCTCAGTGTCCCTGTGTTTCAGTGTCTCGGAGTCTCGGAGTCTCAGTGTCTCTATGTCTCTGCATCTCAGTGTCTCAGTGTATCAGAGTCTCATTCACTATGTGTCTCTGTGTCTCAGTTTTTCGGTGTCACAGTGTCTCTGTTTCTCAGTGTCTCGGAGTCTCAGTGACTCTGTGTCTCAGTATTTCAGTGTCTCAGTGTATCAGAGTCTCAGTGTCTCTGTGTCTCAGTGTCTCTGTGTCTCAGTGACTCAGAATCTCAGTGTCTCTGTGTCTCAGTGTATCAGAGTCTCAGTGTCTCAGTTTCTCTGTGTCTCTGTTTCTCAGTGTCTCAGTGTCTCTGTGTCCCAGTGTCTCAGTGTCTCAGCATAACAGATTCTCTGGGTCTCAGTGTTCAGTGTCTCAGAGTCTCTGTGTCTTTGTTTCTCAGTGTCCCTGTGTCTCAGTGTCTCAGAGTCTCTGAGTCTCAGTGTCTCTATGTCTCTGCATCTCAGTGTTTCAGTGTCTCAGTGTATCAGAGTCTCAGTGCCTATGTGCCTCTGTGTCTCAGTTTCTCAGTGTCTCAGAGTCTCTGTGTCTCAGTGTCTCAGAGTCTGAGTGACTCTGTGTCTCTGCGTCTCAGTATTTCAGTGTCTCAGTGTCTAAGAGTCGCAATGTCTCTGTGTCTCTGTTTCTCAGTCTCCCTATGTCTCAGTGTCTCAGTGTATCAGAGTCTCATTGCCTATGTGTCTCTGTGTCTCAGTTTTTCAGTGTCACAGAGTCTCTGTTTCTCAGTGTCTCAGTGTCTCAGAGTCTCAGTGACTCTGTGTCTCTGCGTCTCACTATTTCAGTGTCTCAGTGTATCAGAGTCTCAGTGTCTATGTGTCTCTGTGTCTCTGTGTCTCAGTTTGCCTGTGTTTCTCTGTCTCAGTGTCTCAGTGTCTCAGTGTCTCTGTGTCTCAGTGTCTCATTGTCTCAGTGACTCAGAATCTCAGTGTCTCAGTGTTTCAGAGTATCTGGATCTCTGTGTCTCAGTGTCTCGGTGTCTCTGTGTCTCAGTGTTTCAGTGTCTCAGTGTATCAGAGTTTCAGTGTCTCTGTGTCTCTGTGTCTCAGTGTCTCATTGTCTCAGAGTCTCAGAACCTCAGTGTCTCTGTGTCACAGTGTCTCAGTGTCACAGAGTCTCTGTGTCTCTGCATCTCTGTGTCTCAGTGCCTCAGAGCCTCAGTGTCTCTGCGTCTCAGTGTCTCACTGTCTCAGTGTCTCAGAGTCTCAGAGTCTCAATGTCTCTGTGCCTCTGTGTCTCTGTTTCTCAGTGTCCCAGAGTCTCAGAATCTCAGTGTCTCTGTGTCACAGTGTCTCAGTGTCACATAGTCTCTGTGTATCTGTGTCTCAGTGCCTCAGATCCTCAGTGTCTCTCTGTCTCAGTGTCTCAGTGTCTCTGTGTCTCAGAGTGTCAGTGTCTCAGTGTCTCTGTGTCTCTGTTACTCAGTCTCTCTGTGACACTTTGTCTCAGTGTCTCAGGGTCTCTGGGTCTCAGTGTCTCAGTGTCTCTGTGTCTCTGTGTCTCAGTATTTCTGTGTCTCTGTGTCCCAGTGTCTCAGTGTCTCAGCATAACAGATTCTCTGGGTCTCAGTGTTCAGTGTCTCAGAGTCTCTGTGTCTTTGTTTCTCAGTGTCCCTGTGTCTCAGTGTCTCAGAGTCTCTGAGTCTCAGTGTCTCTATGTCTCTGCATCTCAGTGTTTCAGTGTCTCAGTGTATCAGAGTCTCAGTGCCTATGTGCCTCTGTGTCTCAGTTTCTCAGTGTCTCAGAGTCTCTGTGTCTCAGAGTCTCAGTGACTCTGTGTCTCTGCGTCTCAGTATTTCAGTGTCTCAGTGTCTAAGAGTCGCAATGTCTCTGTGTCTCTGCATCTCAGTGTCCCTGTGTCTCAGTGTCTCAGTGTATCAGAGTCTCATTGCCTATGTGTCTCTGTGTCTCAGTTTGTCAGTGTCACAGAGTCTCTGTTTCTCACTGTCTCAGTGTCTCAGAGTCTCAGTGACTCTGTGTCTCTGCGTCTCAGTATTTCAGTATCTCAGTGTATCAGAGTCTCAGTGTCTATGTGTCTCTGTGTCTCTGTGTCTCAGTTTGCCTGTGTTTCTGTGTCTCAGTGTCTCAGTGTCTCTGTGTCTCAGTGTCTCATTGTCTCAGTGACTCAGAATCTCAGTGTCTCAGTGTTTCAGAGTATCTGGATCTCTGTGTCTCAGTGTCTCGGTGTCTCTGTGTCTCAGTGTTTCAGTGTCTCAGTGTATCAGAGTTTCAGTGTCTCTCTGTCTCAGTGCCTCTGTGCCTCAGTGTCTCAGAGTCTCACTGTCTCTGTGTCTCAGTGTCTCAGTGTCTCAGTGCCTCAGAGTCTCGTTGTCTCTGTGTCTCTGTGTCTCAGCCGCTCTGTGTCTCTGTTGCTCAGTCTCTCTGTGTCACTTTGTCTCAGTGTCTCAGGGTCTCTGTGTCTCAGTGTCTCAGTGTCTCTGTGTCTCAGAGTCTCAGTATTTCTGTGTCTCTGTGTCCCAGTGTCTCAGTGTCTCAGCATAACAGATTCTCTGGGTCTCAGTGTCTCAGTGTCTCAGAGTCTCAGTGTCTCAGAGTCTCTGTGTCTCTGTTTCTCAGTGCCCCTGTGTCTCAGTGTCTCTGCATCTCAGTGTCTCTATGTCTCTGCATCTCAGTGTGTCAGTGTCTCAGTGTATCAGAGTCTCATTCACTATGTGTCTCTGTGTCTCAGTTTTTCAGTGTTTCAGAGTCTCTGTTTCTCAGTGTCTCAGTGTCTCAGAGTCTCAGTGACTCTGTGTCTCTGCGTCTCAGTATTTCAGTGTCTCAGTGTATCAGAGTCTCAGTGTCTATGTGACTCTGTGTCTCAGTGTCTCTGTGTCTCAGTGACTCAGAATCTCAGTGTCTCTGTGTCTCAGTGTATCAGAGTCTCAGTGTCTCAGTGCCTCAGTTTCTCTGTGTCTCTGTGTCTCTGTTTCTCAGTGTCTCAGTGTCTCTGTGTCTCAGTGTCTCATTGTCTCAGAGTCTCAGAACCTCAGTGTCTCTGTGTCACAGTGTCTCAGTTCACAGAGTCTCTGTGTCTCTGCATCTCTGTGTCTCAGTGCCCCAATGCCTCTGTGTCTCTGCGTCACAGCATTCAGAGTCTCGGTGTCTCTCTGTCTCAGTGTCTCTGTGCCTCAGTGTCTCAGAGTCTCACTGTCTCTGTGTCTCAGTGTCTCTGTGTCACAGTGTCTCAGTGTCACATAGTCTCTGTGTATCTGTGTCTCTGTGTCTCAGTGCCTCAGACCCTCAGCGTCTCTCTGTCTCAGTGTCTCAGTGTCTCTGTATCTCAGAGTGTCAGTGTCTCTGTGTCTCAGTGTCTCAGTGTCTGTGTGTCTCTGTTACTCAGTCTCTCTGTGTCACTTTGTCTCAGTGTCTCAGAGTGTCTGGGTCTCTGTGTCTCAGTGTCTCTGTGTCTCAGTTTATCTGTGTCTCTGCATCTCAGTGTTTCAGTGTCTCAGTGTATCAGAGTCTCCGTGTCTCTGTGTCTCCGAGTCTCAGTGTCTCCGTGTCTCTGCGTCTCAATGTTTCAGTGTCTCAGTGTCTCAATGTCTCTGTGTCACAGTCTGTCAGTGTATCAGAGTCTCAGTGTCTCAGAGTCTCAGTGTCTCAGTTTCTCTGTGTCTCAGTGTCTCAGTGTCTCTGTGTCTCTGTGTCTCAGTGTCTCATTGTCTCAGAGTCTCAGAACTTCAGTGTCTCTGTGTCACAGTGTCTCAGTGTCACAGAGTCTCTGTGTCTCTGCATCTCTGTGTCTCAGTGCCTCAGAGCCTCAGTGTCTCTGTGTCTCAGTGTCTCACTGTCTCAGTGTCTCAGAGTCTCAATGTCTCTGTGCCTCTGTGTCTCTGTTTCTCAGTGTCCCAGAGTCTCAGAATCTCAGTGTCTCTGTGTCACAGTGTCTCAGTGTCACATAGTCTCTGTGTATCTGTGTCTCAGTGCCTCAGATCCTCAGTGTCTCTCTGTCTCAGTGTCTCAGTGTCTCTGTGTCTCAGAGTGTCAGTGTCTCAGTGTCTCTGTGTCTCTGTTACTCAGTCTCTCTGTGACACTTTGTCTCAGTGTCTCAGGGTCTATGGGTCTCAGTGTCTCAGTGTCTCTGTGTCTCTGTGTCTCAGTATTTCTGTGTCTCTGTGTCCCAGTGTCTCAGTGTCTCAGCATAACAGATTCTCTGGGTCTCAGTGTTCAGTGTCTCAGAGTTTCTGTGTCTTTGTTTCTCAGTGTCCCTGTGTCTCAGTGTCTCAGAGTCTCTGAGTCTCAGTGTCTCTATGTCTCTGCATCTCAGTGTTTCAGTGTCTCAGTGTATCAGAGTCTCAGTGCCTATGTGCCTCTGTGTCTCAGTTTCTCAGTGTCTCAGAGTCTCTGTGTCTCAGAGTCTCACTGTCTCTGTATCTCAGTGTTTCAGAGCCTCAGAGTCTCACTGTCTCAGTGCCTCTGTGCCTCAGTGTCTCAGAGTCTCACTGTCTCACTGTCTCAGTGTCTCAGTGTCTCTGTGTCTCAGAGTCTCAGTATTTCTGTGTCTCTGTGTCCCAGTGTCTCAGTGTCTCAGCATTACAGATTCTCTGGGTCTCAGTGTCTCAGTGTCTCAGAGTCTCTGTGTCTCTGTTTCTCAGTGTCCCTGTGTTTCAGTGTCTCGGAGTCTCAGTGTCTCTATGTCTCTGCATCTCAGTGTCTCAGTGTATCAGAGTCTCATTCACTATGTGTCTCTGTGTCTCAGTGTTTCGGTGTCACAGTGTCTCTGTTTCTCAGTGTCTCGGAGTCTCAGTGACTCTGTGTCTCTGCGTCTCAGTATTTCAGTGTCTCAGTGTATCAGAGTCTCAGTGTCTCTGTGTCTCAGTGTCTCTGTGTCTCAGTGACTCAGAATCTCAGTGTCTCTGTGTCTCAGTGTATCAGAGTCTCAGTGTCTCAGTTTCTCTGTGTCTCTGTTTCTCAGTGTCTCAGTGTCTCTGTGTCCCAGTGTCTCAGTGTCTCAGCATAACAGATTCTCTGGGTCTCAGTGTTCAGTATCTCAGAGTCTCTGTGTCTTTGTTTCTCAGTGTCCCTGTGTCTCAGTGTCTCAGAGTCTCTGAGTCTCAGTGTCTCTATGTCTCTGCATCTCAGTGTTTCAGTGTCTCAGTGTATCAGAGTCTCAGTGCCTATGTGCCTCTGTGTCTCTGTTTCTCAGTGTCCCAGAGTCTCAGAATCTCAGTGTCTCTGTGTCACAGTGTCTCAGTGTCACATAGTCTCTGTGTATCTGTGTCTCAGTGCCTCAGATCCTCAGTGTCTCTCTGTCTCAGTGTCTCAGTGTCTCTGTGTCTCAGAGTGTCAGTGTCTCAGTGTCTCTGTGTCTCTGTTACTCAGTCTCTCTGTGACACTTTGTCTCAGTGTCTCAGGGTCTCTGGGTCTCAGTGTCTCAGTGTCTCTGTGTCTCTGTGTCTCAGTATTTCTGTGTCTCTGTGTCCCAGTGTCTCAGTGTCTCAGCATAACAGATTCTCTGGGTCTCAGTGTTCAGTGTCTCAGAGTTTCTGTGTCTTTGTTTCTCAGTGTCCCTGTGTCTCAGTGTCTCAGAGTCTCTGAGTCTCAGTGTCTCTATGTCTCTGCATCTCAGTGTTTCAGTGTCTCAGTGTATCAGAGTCTCAGTGCCTATGTGCCTCTGTGTCTCAGTTTCTCAGTGTCTCAGAGTCTCTGTGTCTCAGAGTCTCACTGTCTCTGTATCTCAGTGTTTCAGAGCCTCAGAGTCTCACTGTCTCAGTGCCTCTGTGCCTCAGTGTCTCAGAGTCTCACTGTCTCACTGTCTCAGTGTCTCAGTGTCTCTGTGTCTCAGAGTCTCAGTATTTCTGTGTCTCTGTGTCCCAGTGTCTCAGTGTCTCAGCATTACAGATTCTCTGGGTCTCAGTGTCTCAGTGTCTCAGAGTCTCTGTGTCTCTGTTTCTCAGTGTCCCTGTGTTTCAGTGTCTCGGAGTCTCGGAGTCTCAGTGTCTCTATGTCTCTGCATCTCAGTGTCTCAGTGTATCAGAGTCTCATTCACTATGTGTCTCTGTGTCTCAGTTTTTCGGTGTCACAGTGTCTCTGTTTCTCAGTGTCTCGGAGTCTCAGTGACTCTGTGTCTCTGCGTCTCAGTATTTCAGTGTCTCAGTGTATCAGAGTCTCAGTGTCTCTGTGTCTCAGTGTCTCTGTGTCTCAGTGACTCAGAATCTCAGTGTCTCTGTGTCTCAGTGTATCAGAGTCTCAGTGTCTCAGTTTCTCTGTGTCTCTGTTTCTCAGTGTCTCAGTGTCTCTGTGTCTCTGTGTCTCAGTGTCTCATTGTCTCAGAGTCTCAGAACTTCAGTGTCTCTGTGTCACAGTGTCTCAGTGTCACAGAGTCTCTGTGTCTCTGCATCTCTGTGTCTCAGTGCCTCAGAGCCTCAGTGTCTCTGTGTCTCAGTGTCTCACTGTCTCAGTGTCTCAGAGTCTCAATGTCTCTGTGCCTCTGTGTCTCTGTTTCTCAGTGTCCCAGAGTCTCAGAATCTCAGTGTCTCTGTGTCACAGTGTCTCAGTGTCACATAGTCTCTGTGTATCTGTGTCTCAGTGCCTCAGATCCTCAGTGTCTCTCTGTCTCAGTGTCTCAGTGTCTCTGTGTCTCAGAGTGTCAGTGTCTCAGTGTCTCTGTGTCTCTGTTACTCAGTCTCTCTGTGACACTTTGTCTCAGTGTCTCAGGGTCTCTGGGTCTCAGTGTCTCAGTGTCTCTGTGTCTCTGTGTCTCAGTATTTCTGTGTCTCTGTGTCCCAGTGTCTCAGCATAACAGATTCTCTGGGTCTCAGTGTTCAGTGTCTCAGAATTTCTGTGTCTTTGTTTCTCAGTGTCCCTGTGTCTCAGTGTCTCAGAGTCTCTGAGTCTCAGTGTCTCTATGTCTCTGCATCTCAGTGTTTCAGTGTCTCAGTGTATCAGAGTCTCAGTGCCTATGTGCCTCTGTGTCTCAGTTTCTCAGTGTCTCAGAGTCTCTGTGTCTCAGAGTCTCACTGTCTCTGTATCTCAGTGTTTCAGAGCCTCAGAGTCTCACTGTCTCAGTGCCTCTGTGCCTCAGTGTCTCAGAGTCTCACTGTCTCTGTGTCTCAGTGTCTCAGTGTCTCAGTGCCTCAGAGTCTCGTTGTCTCTGTGTCTCTGTGTCTCAGCCGCTCTGTGTCCCTGTTGCTCAGTCTCTCTGTGTCACTTTGTCTCAGTGTCTCAGGGTCTCTGGGTCTCAGTGTCTCAGTGTCTCTGTGTCTCAGAGTCTCAGTATTTCTGTGTCTCTGTGTCCCAGTGTCTCAGTGTCTCAGCATTACAGATTCTCTGGGTCTCAGTGTCTCAGAGTCTCTGTGTCTCTGTTTCTCAGTGTCCCTGTGTTTCAGTGTCTCGGAGTCTCGGAGTCTCAGTGTCTCTATGTCTCTGCATCTCAGTGTCTCAGTGTATCAGAGTCTCATTCACTATGTGTCTCTGTGTCTCAGTTTTTCGGTGTCACAGTGTCTCTGTTTCTCAGTGTCTCGGAGTCTCAGTGACTCTGTGTCTCAGTATTTCAGTGTCTCAGTGTATCAGAGTCTCAGTGTCTCTGTGTCTCAGTGTCTCTGTGTCTCAGTGACTCAGAATCTCAGTGTCTCTGTGTCTCAGTGTATCAGAGTCTCAGTGTCTCAGTTTCTCTGTGTCTCTGTTTCTCAGTGTCTCAGTGTCTCTGTGTCCCAGTGTCTCAGTGTCTCAGCATAACAGATTCTCTGGGTCTCAGTGATCAGTGTCTCAGAGTCTCTGTGTCTTTGTTTCTCAGTGTCCCTGTGTCTCAGTGTCTCAGAGTCTCTGAGTCTCAGTGTCTCTATGTCTCTGCATCTCAGTGTTTCAGTGTCTCAGTGTATCAGAGTCTCAGTGCCTATGTGCCTCTGTGTCTCAGTTTCTCAGTGTCTCAGAGTCTCTGTGTCTCAGTGTCTCAGAGTCTCAGTGACTCTGTGTCTCTGCGTCTCAGTATTTCAGTGTCTCAGTGTCTAAGAGTCGCAATGTCTCTGTGTCTCTGTTTCTCAGTCTCCCTATGTCTCAGTGTCTCAGTGTCTCAGAGTCTCAGTGTCTCTATGTCTCTGCTTCTCAGTGCCCCTGTGTCTCAGTGTCTCAGTGTATCAGAGTCTCATTGCCTATGTGTCTCTGTGTCTCAGTTTTTCAGTGTCACAGAGTCTCTGTTTCTCAGTGTCTCAGTGTCTCAGAGTCTCAGTGACTCTGTGTCTCTGCGTCTCACTATTTCAGTGTCTCAGTGTATCAGAGTCTCAGTGTCTATGTGTCTCTGTGTCTCTGTGTCTCAGTTTGCCTGTGTTTCTCTGTCTCAGTGTCTCAGTGTCTCAGTGTCTCTGTGTCTCAGTGTCTCATTGTCTCAGTGACTCAGAATCTCAGTGTCTCAGTGTTTCAGAGTATCTGGATCTCTGTGTCTCAGTGTCTCGGTGTCTCTGTGTCTCAGTGTTTCAGTGTCTCAGTGTATCAGAGTTTCAGTGTCTCTGTGTCTCTGTGTCTCAGTGTCTCATTGTCTCAGAGTCTCAGAACCTCAGTGTCTCTGTGTCACAGTGTCTCAGTGTCACAGAGTCTCTGTGTCTCTGCATCTCTGTGTCTCAGTGCCTCAGAGCCTCAGTGTCTCTGCGTCTCAGTGTCTCACTGTCTCAGTGTCTCAGAGTCTCAGAGTCTCAATGTCTCTGTGCCTCTGTGTCTCTGTTTCTCAGTGTCCCAGAGTCTCAGAATCTCAGTGTCTCTGTGTCACAGTGTCTCAGTGTCACATAGTCTCTGTGTATCTGTGTCTCAGTGCCTCAGATCCTCAGTGTCTCTCTGTCTCAGTGTCTCAGTGTCTCTGTGTCTCAGAGTGTCAGTGTCTCAGTGTCTCTGTGTCTCTGTTACTCAGTCTCTCTGTGACACTTTGTCTCAGTGTCTCAGGGTCTCTGGGTCTCAGTGTCTCAGTGTCTCTGTGTCTCTGTGTCTCAGTATTTCTGTGTCTCTGTGTCCCAGTGTCTCAGTGTCTCAGCATAACAGATTCTCTGGGTCTCAGTGTTCAGTGTCTCAGAGTCTCTGTGTCTTTGTTTCTCAGTGTCCCTGTGTCTCAGTGTCTCAGAGTCTCTGAGTCTCAGTGTCTCTATGTCTCTGCATCTCAGTGTTTCAGTGTCTCAGTGTATCAGAGTCTCAGTGCCTATGTGCCTCTGTGTCTCAGTTTCTCAGTGTCTCAGAGTCTCTGTGTCTCAGAGTCTCAGTGACTCTGTGTCTCTGCGTCTCAGTATTTCAGTGTCTCAGTGTCTAAGAGTCGCAATGTCTCTGTGTCTCTGCATCTCAGTGTCCCTGTGTCTCAGTGTCTCAGTGTATCAGAGTCTCATTGCCTATGTGTCTCTGTGTCTCAGTTTGTCAGTGTCACAGAGTCTCTGTTTCTCACTGTCTCAGTGTGTCAGAGTCTCAGTGACTCTGTGTCTCTGCGTCTCAGTATTTCAGTATCTCAGTGTATCAGAGTCTCAGTGTCTATGTGTCTCTGTGTCTCTGTGTCTCAGTTTGCCTGTGTTTCTGTGTCTCAGTGTCTCAGTGTCTCTGTGTCTCAGTGTCTCATTGTCTCAGTGACTCAGAATCTCAGTGTCTCAGTGTTTCAGAGTATCTGGATCTCTGTGTCTCAGTGTCTCGGTGTCTCTGTGTCTCAGTGTTTCAGTGTCTCAGTGTATCAGAGTTTCAGTGTCTCTCTGTCTCAGTGCCTCTGTGCCTCAGTGTCTCAGAGTCTCACTGTCTCTGTGTCTCAGTGTCTCAGTGTCTCAGTGCCTCAGAGTCTCGTTGTCTCTGTGTCTCTGTGTCTCAGCCGCTCTGTGTCTCTGTTGCTCAGTCTCTCTGTGTCACTTTGTCTCAGTGTCTCAGGGTCTCTGTGTCTCAGTGTCTCAGTGTCTCTGTGTCTCAGAGTCTCAGTATTTCTGTGTCTCTGTGTCCCAGTGTCTCAGTGTCTCAGCATAACAGATTCTCTGGGTCTCAGTGTCTCAGTGTCTCAGAGTCTCAGTGTCTCAGAGTCTCTGTGTCTCTGTTTCTCAGTGCCCCTGTGTCTCAGTGTCTCTGCATCTCAGTGTCTCTATGTCTCTGCATCTCAGTGTGTCAGTGTCTCAGTGTATCAGAGTCTCATTCACTATGTGTCTCTGTGTCTCAGTTTTTCAGTGTTTCAGAGTCTCTGTTTCTCAGTGTCTCAGTGTCTCAGAGTCTCAGTGACTCTGTGTCTCTGCGTCTCAGTATTTCAGTGTCTCAGTGTATCAGAGTCTCAGTGTCTATGTGACTCTGTGTCTCAGTGTCTCTGTGTCTCAGTGACTCAGAATCTCAGTGTCTCTGTGTCTCAGTGTATCAGAGTCTCAGTGTCTCAGTGCCTCAGTTTCTCTGTGTCTCTGTGTCTCTGTTTCTCAGTGTCTCAGTGTCTCTGTGTCTCAGTGTCTCATTGTCTCAGAGTCTCAGAACCTCAGTGTCTCTGTGTCACAGTGTCTCAGTTCACAGAGTCTCTGTGTCTCTGCATCTCTGTGTCTCAGTGCCCCAATGCCTCTGTGTCTCTGCGTCACAGCATTCAGAGTCTCGGTGTCTCTCTGTCTCAGTGTCTCTGTGCCTCAGTGTCTCAGAGTCTCACTGTCTCTGTGTCTCAGTGTCTCTGTTGCTCAGTCTCTCTGTGTCACTTTGTCTCAGTGTCTCAGGGTCTCTGGGTCTCAGTGTCTCAGTGTCTCAGAGTCTCTGTGTCTCTGTTTCTCAGTGTCCCTGTGTCTCAGTGTCTCGGAGTCTCGGAGTCTCGGAGTCTCAGTGTCTCTATGTCTCTGCATCTCAGTGTTTCAGTGTCTCAGTGTATCAGAGTCTCAGTGCCTATGTGCCTCAGTGTCTCAGTTTCTCAGTGTCTCAGAGTCTCTGTGTCTCAGTGTCTCAGTGTCTCTGTATCTCAGTATCTCAGAGTCTCAATGTCTATGTGTCTCTGTGTCTCAGTGTCTCAGCGTCCCAGCGTCTCAGAGTCTAGGTGTCTCTGTGTCTCTGTGTCTCTGTGTCTCAGAGTCTCAATGTCTCTGTGTCTCAGTGTCTCTGTGTCTCTGTGTCTCTGTGTCTCAGAGTCTCAATGTCTCTGTGTCTCAGCGTCTCAGCGTCTCAGCGTCTCAGAGTCTCGGTGTCTCAGAGCCTCAATGTCTCTGTGTCTCTGTGTCTCAGAGTCTCAATGTCTCTGTGTCTCTGTGTCTCAGTGTCTCAGCGTCTCGGTGTCTCTGTGTCTCTGTGTCTCAATGTCTCTGTGTCTCTGTGTCTCAGTGTCTCAGCGTCTCAGAGTCTCGGTACCTCGGTGTCTCAGTGTCTCTGTGTCTCAGAGTCTCAGAGTCTCAGAGTCTCAATGTCTCTGTACCTCTGTGTCTCTGTGTCTTTGTTTCTCGGTGTGTCAGAGTCTCAGAATCTCAGTGTGTCTATGTCACAGTGTCTCAGTGTAACATAGTCTCTGTGTATCTGTGTCTCAGTGTCTCAGTCTCGGTGTCTCTCTGGTTCATTGTCTCAGTGTCTCAGAGTCTCAATGTCTTTGTGTCTCCGTGTGTCAGTGTCTCTGTGCCTCCGTGTCTCACAGTCGCAATGTCTCTGTGTCTCTGTGCCCCTGTGTCTCAGAGTCTCAGTGTCTCAGAGTCTCAGTGTCTCTGTGTCTCACTATCTCAGAGTCTCACTGTCTCAGTGTCTAGAGTCTCAGTGTCTCTGTGACTCAGAGTCTCAGTGTCTCTGTGTCTCAGTGTATCAGTCTCTCAGTGTCTCTGTGTCTCTGTGTCTCAGTGTCTCTGTGTCTCTGTTTCTCAGTGTCTCAGTGTCTCTGTGTCTCAGTGTCTCTGTGTCTCAGAGTCTCAGAATCTCAATGTCTCTGTGTCACAGTGTCTCAGTGTCACATCATCTCTGTGTCTCTGTGTCTCAGTGCCTCAGAGCCTCAGTGTCTCTGTGTCTCAGTGTCTATGGATCTCACTGTCTCAGAGTCTCAATGTCTCTGTGTCTCTGTGTCTTAGTGTCTCAGCGTCTCAGAGTCTCGGTACCTCGGTGTCTCAGTGTCTCTGTGTCTCAGTCTCTCAGAGTCTCAGAGTCTCAACGTCTCTGTTTCTCAGTGTCTCAACGCCTCTGTGTCTCTGTTACTCAGCGTCTCAGCATCTCAGCGTCTCACAGTCTCGGTGTCCCTCTGTCTCAGTTTATCTGTGCCTCAGTGTTTCAGAGTCTCAATGTCTCTGTGTCTCTGTATTTCAGTGTCTCAGTGCCTCAGAGTCTCATGGTCTCTGTGCCTCAGTGTCTCTGTATCTCAGTGTCTCAGTGCCTCAGAGTCTCATTGTCTCTGTGCCTCAGTGTCTCAGTATCTCAGTGTCTCAGTGTCTCAGAATCTCTGTGTCTCTTTGTCTCAGTGTCTCTGTGTCTCAGTGCCTCATAGTCACTGTGTCTCTGTGTCTCAGTGTCTCTGTGTCTCTGTTACTCAGTCTCTCTGTGTCACTTTGTCTCAGTGTCTCTGTGTCTCAGTGTCTCAGAGTCTCAATGTCTCTGTGTCTCAGTGTCTCAGGGTCTCAGTGCCTCAGTGTCTCAGTGTCTCTGTGTCTCAGTGTATCAGAGTCTCAGTGTCTCTGTGTCTGTGTCTCAGTGTCTCAGTTTCTCTGTGTCTCAGTGTCTCAGTGACTGTGTCTCTGAGTCTCAGTGTCTCATTGTCTCAGTGATTCAGTATCTCAGTGTCTCTGTGTCTCTGTGTCTCTGTGTCTCATTGTCAGAATCTCAGTGCCTCTATCTCTCTGTGTTTCTGCGTCTCAGTGTCTCAGAGTCTCAATGTCTCTGTGCCTCTGTGTCTCTGTGTCTCTGTGTCTCAGAGTCTCAATGTCTTTATGCCTCAGTGTCTCAGTGCCTCTGTGTCTCCGTCTATCAGAGTCGCAATGTATCTGTGTCTCTGTGCCTCTGTGTCTCAGTGGCTCAGAGTCTCAGTGTTTCTATGTCTCTGTGTCTCAGTGTCTCAGAGCGTCAATGTCTCAGTGTCTAGAGTCTCAGTATCTCTGTGTCTCTGTGTCTCAGAGTCTCAATGTCTCTGTGCCTCTGTGTCTCTGTGTCTCTGTGTCTCAGAGTCTCAAAATCTCAGTGTCTCTGTGTCACAGTGTCTCAGTGTCACATCGCCTCTGTGTCTCTGTGTCTCTGCATCTCTGTGTCTCAGCGTCTCAGAGTCTCAACGTCTCTGTGTCTCAGTGTCTCAGTGTCTCTGTGCCTCAGTGTCTCTGTGTCTCAGTGTCTCAGAGCCTCAACGTCTCTGTGTCTCAGTGTCTCAATGTCTCTGTGCCTCAGTGTCTCTGTGTCTCAGTGTCTCAGAGTCTAGAGTCTCAGTATCTCTGTGTCTCTGTGTCTCTGTGTCTCAGTGTTTCAGAGTCTCAATGTCTCTGTGTCTCTGTGTCTCAGAGTCTCAGAATCTCAGTCTCTCTGTGTCACAGTGTCTCAGTGTCACATCATCTCTGTGTCTCTGTGTCTCTGCATCACTGTGTCTCAGTGCCTCAGAGCCTCAGTGTCTCCGTGTCTCCGTGTCTATGTATCTCAGTGTCTCAGAGCCTCAATGTCTCTGTGTCTCTGTGTCTCAGTGTCTCAGCGTCTCAGAGTCTCGGTGCCTCTGTGTGTCAGTGTCTCTGTGTCTCAGTGTCTCAGTGTCTCAGAGTCTCAACGTCTCTGTGTCTCTGTTTCTCTGTTTCTCAGTGTCTCAGCGTCTCAGAGTCTCAATGTCTCTGTGTCTCAGTGTCTCTGTGTCTCAGCATCGGAGAGTCTCAGAGTCTGGGTGTCTCGCCGTCTCAGTTTCTCTGTGCATCAGTGTTTCAGAGTCTCAATGTCTATGTGTCTCTGTGACTCTGTGTCTCAATGTCTCAGTGGCTCAGAGTCTCATTGTCTCTGTGCCTCAGTGTCTCAGTATCTCTGTGTCTCAATGTCTCAGAGTCTCTGTATCTCTGTGTCTCAGTGTCTCTGTGTCTCAGTGTCTCAGTGTCACAGAGTCTCAATGTCTCTGTGCCTCTGTGTCTTGTGTCTCATCGTCTCAGAGTCTCAGTGTCTCAGTGTCTCTGTGTCTCTGTGTCTCAGACTCTCAATGTCTCAGTGCCTCAGTGTCTCAGCGTCTCAGAGTCTCGGTGTCTCTGTGTCTCAGTATCTCTGTGTCTCAGTGTCTCAGAGTCTCAATGTCTCTGTGTCTGTGTGTCTCAGTGTCCCAGCGTCTCAGAGTCTCAGTGTCTCAGAGTCTCAATGTCTCTGTGTCTCAGTGTCTCTGTGTCTCAGAGTCTCAATGTCTCTGTGTCTCAGAGTCTCAATGTCTCTGTGTCTCAGTGTCTCAGCATCTCAGCGTCTCAGAGTCTCGGTGTCTCTGTGTCTCAGTGTCTCTGTGTCTCAGTATCTCAGTGTCTCAGAGTCTCAACGTCTCAGTGTCTCAGTGTCTCAGCGTCTCAGCGTCTCAGAGTCTCGGTGTCTCTGTGTCTCAGTGTCTCAGAGTCTCAACGTCTCTGTGTCTCAGTGTCTCTGTGTCTCAGTGTCTCTGTGTCTCAGTGTCTCAGTGTCTCAGCGTCTCAGCGTCTCAGAGTCTCGGTGTCTCTGTGTCTCAGTGTCTCTGTGTCTCAGTGTCTCTGTGTCTCAGTGTCTCATAGTCTCAACGTCTCTGTGTCTCAGTGTCTCTGTGTCTCAGTGTCTCTGTGTCTCAGAGTCTCAATGACTCAGTGTCTCTGTGTCTCAGTGTCTCTGTGTCTCAGTGTCTCAGAGTCTCAACGTCTCTGTGTCTCTGTGTCTCTGTGTCTCTGTGTGTCAGAGTCTCAATGTCTCTGTGTCTCTGTGTCTCAGTGTCTCAGTGTCTCAGTGTCTCAGCGTCTCAGAGTCTCAGTGTCTCTGTGTCTCAGTGTCTCTGTGTCTCAGACTCAATGTCTCTTTGTCTCAGTGCCTCAGTGTCTCAGCGTCTCAGCGTCTCAGATTCTCGGTGTCTCTGTGTCTCAGTGTCTTTGTGTCTCAGTGTCTCAGAGTCTCAATGTCTCTGTGTCTGTGTGTCTCAGTGTCTCAGCGTCTCAGAGTCTCGGTGTCTCTGTGTCTCAGTGTCTCTGTGTCACAGTGTCTCAGTGTCTCAGAGTCTCAACGTCTCTCTGTCTCAGTGTCTCTGTGTCTCTGTGCATCAGAGTCTCAATGACTCAGTGTATCTGTGTCTCAGTGTCTCTGTGTCTCAGTGTCTCAGAGTCTCAACGTCTCTGTGTCTCTGTGTCTCTGTGTCTCAGAGTCTCAATGTCTCTGTGTCTCAGAGTCTCAGTGTCTCTGTGTCTCAGTGTCTCTGTGTCTCAGTATCTCAGTGTCTCAGAGTCTCAACGTCTCTGTGTCTCAGTGTCTCTGTGTCTCAGTGTCTCTGTGTCTCAGCGTCTCAATGTCTCTGTGTCTCAGTGTCTCAGAGTCTCAAAGTCTCTGTGTCTCAGTGTCTCTGCATCACTGTGTCTCAGTGCCTCAGAGCCTCAGTGTCTCTGTGTCTCAGTGTCTCTGTTTCTCAGTGTCTCAGAATCTCTGTGTCTCAGAGTCTCAGAATCTCAGTGTCTCTGTGTCACAGTGTCTCAGTGTCACATCGTCTCTGTGTCTCAGTGCCTCAGAGCCTCAGTGTCTCTGTGTCTCAGTGTCTATGTATCTCACTGTCTCAGAGTCTCAATGTCTCTGTGTCTCTGTGTCTCAGTGTCTCAGGGTCACAGAGTCTCAATGTCTCTGTGCCTCTGTGTCTCGTGTCTCTGTGTCTCAGAGTCTCAGAATCTCAGTGTCTCTGTGTCACAGTGTCTCAGTGTCACATTGCCTCTGTGTCTCTGTGTCTCAGTGCCTCAGAGCATCAGTGTCTGTGTCTCAGTGTCTCAGTGTCTCTGTATCTCAGTATCTCAGAGTCTCAATGTCTATGTGTCTCTGTGTCTCAGTGTCTCTGTGTCTCTGTGACTCAGTGTCTCAGTGTATCAGTCTCTCAGTGTCTCTGTGTCTCAGTGTCTCTGTTTCTCAGTGTCTCAGAGTCTCTGTGTCTCAGTGTCTCTGTGTCTCTGTGTCTCAGAGTCTCAGAATCTCAGTGTCTCTGTGTCACAGTGTCTCAGAGTCTCAGAATCTCAGTGTCTCTGTGTCACAGTGTCTCAGTGTCACATCGTCTCTGTGTCTCTGTGTCTCAGTGCCTCAGAGCCTCAGTGTCTCTGTGTCTCAGTGTCTATGTATCTCACTGTCTCAGAGTCTCAATGTCTCTGTGTCTCTGTGTCTCAGTGTCTCAGGGTCACAGAGTCTCAATGTCTCTGTGCCTCTGTGTCTCGTGTCTCTGTGTCTCAGAGTCTCAGAATCTCAGTGTCTCTGTGTCACAGTGTCTCAGTGTCACATTGCCTCTGTGTCTCTGCGTCTCTGTGTCTCAGTGCCTCAGAGCATCAGTGTCTGTGTCTCAGTGTCTCAGTGTCTCTGTATCTCAGTATCTCAGAGTCTCAATGTCTATGTGTCTCTGTGTCTCAGTGTCTCAGCGTCCCAGCGTCTCAGAGTCTAGGTGTCTCTGTGTCTCAGTGCCTCTGTGTCTCAGTGTCTCAGAGTTTCAACGTCTCTGTGTCTCAGTGTCTCTGTGTCTCTGTGTCTCAGAGTCTCAATGACTTTGTGTCTCAGTGTCTCAGTGTCTCAGCGTCTCCGCGTCTCAGAGTCTCGGTGTCTCTGTGTCTCAGTGTCTCTGTGTCTCAGAGTCTCAATGTCTCTGTGTCTCTGTGTCTCAGTGTCTCAGCGTCTCAGAGTCTCGGTGTCTCTGTGTCTCAATGTCTCTGTGTCTCAGTGTCTCAGTGTCTCAGCGTCCCAGCGTCTCAGAGTCTCGGTGTCTCTGTGTCTTAGTGTCTCTGTGTCTCAGTGTCTCAGAGTCTCAACGTCTCTGTGTCTCAGTGTCTCTGTGTCTCTGTCACTGTGTCTCAGTGTCTCAGAGAGTCAGTGCCTCAGAGACTCAGTGTCCTTGTGTCTCAGTTTCTCTGTGTCCCTGTGTCTCAGTGTCTCTGTGTCTCAGTGTCTCAGTGTCTGAGAGTATCAGTGTCTCAGTTTCTCAGTGTCTCAGTGTCTCTTTGTCTCTGAGTCTCAGTGTCTCCGAATCTCAGTGTCTCTGTGTCTCTGCGTCTCAGTGATTCAGTGTCTCAGTCTATCAGAGTCTCAGTATCTCTGTATCTCAGTGTCTCTGTGTCTCAGAGTCTCCACGTGTGTGTCTCTGTCTCAGTGTCTCAGAGACTCAGTGTATCTGTGTCTCAGTCTTTCAGTGTCTCTGTATCTCTGTGTGTCAGTCTCTCAGACTCTCTGTGTCTCTGTTTCTCAGTGCCTCAGATTCTCAGTGTCTCTGTGTCTCAGTATCTCAGTGTCTCTGTCACTGTGTCTCAGTGTCTCAGAGAGTCAGTGCCTCAGAGACTCAGTGTCCTTGTGTCTCAGTTTCTCTGTGTCCCTGTGTCTCAGTGTCTCTGTGTCTCAGTGTCTCAGTGTCTGAGAGTATCAGTGTCTCAGTTTCTCAGTGTCTCAGTGTCTCTTTGTCTCTGAGTCTCAGTGTCTCCGAATCTCAGTGTCTCTGTGTCTCTGCGTCTCAGTGTTTCAGTGTCTCAGTGTATCAGAGTCTCAGTGCCTCTGTGTCTCTGTATCTCAGTGTCTCTGTGTCACTGTGTCTCAGAGACACAGTGTCTCAGAGTCTAAGTGTATCTGTGTCTCTGTGTCTCAGTGTCTCAGTTTCTCTGTGTCTCTGTGTGTCAGTCTCTCAGAGTCTCAGTGTCTCAGTGTCTCAGAGTCTCATGTCTCTGTGTCTCAGTGTCTCTGTGCCTCAGTGTCTCATTGTCTCAGAGTCTCAGTGTCGCTGTGCCTCTGTGTCTCAGTGTCTCTGTGTCACTGTGTCTCAGTGTCTCAGTGTCTCAGAGAGTCAGTGCCTCAGAGTCTCAGTGTCTCTGTGTCTCTGCATCTCAGTGTCTCTGTGCCACTGTGTCTCAGTATCTCAGTGTCTCAGTGTCTCAGAGTCTGTGTCTCTGTGTCTCAGTGTCTCAGTGTCTCACTGCCTCAGTGTCTCAGTTTCTCTGTGTCTCTGTGTCTCAGTGCCTCATAGTCACTGTGTCTCTGTGTCCCGGTGTCTCTGTGTCTCAGAGACACAGTGTCTCAGAGTCTCAGTTTCTCTGTGTCTCAGTGTCTTAGTGTATCAGAGTCTCAGTGTTTCTGTCTCTGTATCTCAGTGTCTCTGTGTCACTGTGTCTCAGAGACACAGTGTCTCAGAGTCTGAGTGTATCTGTGTCTCAGTCTCTCAGTGTCTCTGTGTCTCAGTATCATAGTGTCTCTTTGTCACTGTGTCTCAGTGCCTCAGAGTCACAGTGTCTCAGAGAATCAGTGCCTCAGAGACTCAGTGTCTCTGTGTCTCTGTGTCTCAGTTTCTCTGTGTCTCTGTGTCTTAGTGTCTCTGTGTCTCAGTGTCTGAGAGTATTTGTGTCTCTGTGTCTCAGTGTCTCTTTGTCACTGTGTCTCAGTGTCTTGGAGTCTCAGTGTCTCAGAGAGTCAGTGCCTCAGAGACTCAGTGTCTCTGTGTCTCAGTGTCTCAGAGTTTCAGTGTCTCCGTGGCTCTGTGTCTCAGTGTCTCAGTGTGCCTGTGTCACTGTGTGTCAGTCTCTCAGAGTCTCTGTGTCTCTGTGTCACAGTGCCACAGAGTCTCAGTGTTTCTGTGTCTCTGTGTCTCAATATCTCAGAGTCTCAGTGTCAATGTGTCTCTGTTTCTCAGTATCTCTGTGTCACAGAGTCTCAGTGTCTCAGAGCCTCAGTGTCTCTGTGTCTCTGCGTCTCAGTGTATCAGAGTCTCACTGCCTCAGTGTATCAGAGTCTCAGTTTCTCTGTGTCACTGTGTATCAGAGACACAGTGTCTCAGAGTCTGAGTGTATCTGTTTCTCAGTATCTCAGTGTCTCTGTGTCTCTGTGTGTCAGTCACTCAGTGTCTCTGTGTCTCTGTTTCTCAGTGCCTCAAAATCTCAGTGACTCTGTGTCTCAGTATCTCAGTGTCTCAGTGCCTCAGAGTCTCAGTGTCTATGTGTCTCAGTTTCTCAGTGACTCAGTGTCTCTGTGTCTCTGAGTCTCAGTGTCTCCGAATCTCAGTGTCTCTGTGTCCCTGCGTCTCAGAGTTTCAGTGTCTCAGTGTATCAGAGTCTCAGTGTCCCTGTGTCTCTGTATCTCAGTGTCTCTGTGTCACTGTGTCTCAGAGACACAGTGTCTCAGAGTCGAAGTGTATCTGTGTCTCTGTGTCTCAGTGTCTCAGTTTCTCTGTGTCTCTGAGTTCAGTCTCTCAGAGTCTCAGTGTCTCAGTGTCTCAGTGTCTCTGTGTCTCAGTGTCTCAGAGTCTCAGTGTCTCAGTGTCTCAGTGTCTCTGTGTCTCAGTGTCTCAGAGTCTCAGTGTCTCCGTGCCTCTGTGTCTCAGTGTGTCTGTGTCACTGTGTCTCAGTGTCTCAGAGTCTCAGTGTCTCAGAGAGTCAGTGCCTCAGAGACTCAGTGTCTCTGTGTCTCTGTGTTTCAGTGTCTCTGTGTCTCAGTGTCTCAGTGTCTCAGAGTCTCAGTGTCTCTGTGTCTCAGTGTCCCAGTATCTGTGTCTCATAGTTTCAGTGTCTCTGTCTCTCTGAGTCTCAGTGTCTCCGTGGCTCTGTGTCTCTGTGTATCAGTGTCTCAAAGTTCAGTGTCGCTGTGTCTCTGTGTCTCAGTGTCTCTGTATCACTGTGTCTCAGAGTGTCAGTTTCTCAATGTCTCAGTGTTTCTGTGTCTATGTGTCACAGTGTCTCAGTGTTTCTGTGTCTCTGTGTCTCAGTGTCTCAGTGCCTCAATATCTGAGTGCTCAGCGTCTCAGTGTCTCTGTGTCTCAGTGTATCAGAGTCTCAGTGTTTCTGTGACTCTGTGTCTCAGTGTCTCAATTTCTCTGCATCTCAGTCTCTCAGAGTCTCAGTGTCTCTGTGTCTCAGTGTCTCAGTGCCTCTGTTTCTCAAAGTCTCTGTGTCTCAGCATCTCAGTTTCTCAGAGTCTCTGTGTCTCTGTTTCTCAGTGTCTCAGATTCTCTGTGTCTCCGTGTCTCAGTGTCTCAGAGTCTCAGTGTCTCTGTGTCTCACTATCTCAGAGTCTCACTGTCTCAGTGTCTAGAGTCTCAGTGTCTCTGTGACTCAGAGTCTCAGTGTCTCTGTGTCTCAGTGACTCAGTGTCTCAGTGTATCAGTCTCTCAGTGTCTCTGTGTCTCAGTGTCTCTGTTTCTCAGTGTCTCAGAGTCTCTGTGTCTCAGTGTCTCTGTGTCTCTGTGTCTCAGAGTCTCAGAATCTCAGTGTCTCTGTGTCACAGTGTCTCAGTGTCACATCGTCTCTGTGTCTCAGTGCCTCAGAGCCTCAGTGTCTCTGTGTCTCAGTGTCTATGTATCTCACTGTCTCAGAGTCTCAATGTCTCTGTGTCTCTGTGTCTCAGTGTCTCAGGGTCACAGAGTCTCAATGTCTCTGTGCCTCTGTGTCTCGTGTCTCTGTGTCTCAGAGTCTCAGAATCTCAGTGTCTCTGTGTCACAGTGTCTCAGTGTCTCAGTGTCACATTGCCTCTGTGTCTCTGCGTCTCTGTGTCTCAGTGCCTCAGAGCATCAGTGTCTGTGTCTCAGTGTCTCAGTGTCTCTGTATCTCAGTATCTCAGAGTCTCAATGTCTATGTGTCTCTGTGTCTCAGTGTCTCAGCGTCCCAGCGTCTCAGAGTCTAGGTGTCTCTGTGTCTCAGTGCCTCTGTGTCTCAGTGTCTCAGAGTCTCAACGTCTCTGTGTCTCAGTGTCTCTGTGTCTCTGTGTCTCAGAGTCTCAATGACTTTGTGTCTCAGTGTCTCAGGGTTTCAGCGTCTCAGCGTCTCAGAGTCTCAGTGTCTCTGTGTCTCAGTGTCTCTGTGTCTCTGTGTCTCAATGTCTCTGTGTCTCTGTGTCTCAATGTCTCTGTGTCTCAGTGTCTCAGTGTCTCAGCGTCCCAGCGTCTCAGAGTCTCGGTGTCTCTGTGTCTTAGTGTCTCTGTGTCTCAGAGTCTCAACGTCTCTGTGTCTCAGTGTCTCTGTGTCTCAGAGTCTCAATGTCTCTGTGTCTCTGTGTCTCAGTGTCTCAGCGTCTCAGCATCTCAGAGTCTCGCTGTCTCTGTGTCTCTGTGTCTCAGTGTCTCAGTGTCTCAGCGTCTGAGAGTCTCTGTGTCTCTGTGTCTCAGAGTCTCAGTGTCTGCGTGCTCAGTTTCTCAGAGCCTCTGTGTCTCTGTGTCTCAGTGTCTCAGTTTCTCTGTGTCTCTGTGTCTCAGTGTCTCAGTTTCTCTGTGTCTCTGTTCTCAGTGTCTCAGTGACTGTGTGTTTCTGAGTCTCAGTGTTTCATTGTCTCAGTGACTCAGAATCTCAGTGTCTCTGTGTCTCAGTGTTTCTGTGTCTCATTGTCACAGAGTCTCAGCGCTTCTATCTCTCTGTGTCTCTGCGTCTCAGTGTCTCAGTCTCGGTGTCTCTCTGGTTCATTGTCTCAGTGTCTCAGTGTCTCAATGTCTTTGTGTCTCTGTGTGTCAGTGCCTCTGGGCCTCCGTGTCTCAGAGTCGCAATGTCTCTGTGTCTCTGTGCCTCTGTGTCTCAGAGTCTCTGTGTCTCTGTGCCTCTGTGTCTCAGAGTCTCAGTGTCTCAGAGTCTCAGTGTCTCTGTGTCTCACTATCTCAGAGTCTCACTGTCTCAGTGTCTAGAGTCTCAGTGTCTCTGTGACTCAGAGTCTCAGTGTCTCTGTGTCTCAGTGTCTCAGTGTCTCTGTGTCTCAGTGTCACATCGTCTCTGTGTCTCTGTGTCTCAGTGCCTCAGAGCCTCAGTGTCTCTGTGTCACAGTGTCTATGTATCTCACTGTCTCAGAGTCTCAATGTCTCTGTGTCTCTGTCTCTCAGTGTCTCAGCGTCTCAGAGTCTCGGTACCTCAGTGTCTCAGTGTCTCAGAGTCTCTGTGTCCCAGAGTCTCAATGTCTCTGTGCCTCTGTGTCTCTGTGTCTTTGTTTCTCGGTGTGTCAGAGTCTCAGAATTTCAGTGTGTCTATGTCACAGTGTCTCAGTGTAACATAGTCTCTGTGTATCTGGGTCTCTGTGTCTCAGTGTCTCAGTCTCGGTGTCTCTCTGGTTCATTGTCTCAGTGTCTCAGAGTCTCAATGTCTTTGTGTCTCTGTGTGTCAGTGTCTCTGTGCCTCCGTGTCTCACAGTCACAATGTCTCTGTGTCTCTGTGCCTCTGTGTCTCAGAGTCTCAGTGTCTCAGAGTCTCAGTGTCTCTGTTTCTCACTATCTCAGAGTCTCACTGTCTCAGTGTCTGGAGTCTCAGTGTCTCTGTGACTCAGAGTCTCAGTGTCTCTGTGTCTCTGTGTCTCAGTGTATCAGTCTCTCAGTGTCTCTGTGTCTCAGTGTCTCTGTATCTCTGTTTCTCAGTGCCTCTGTGTCTCAGTGTCTCTGTGTCTCTGTGTATCAGAGTCTCAGAATCTCAGTGTCTCTGTGTCACAATGTCTCAGTGTCACATCGTCTCTGTGTCTCTGTGTCTCAGTGCCTCAGAGCCTCAGTGTCTCTGTGTCTCAGTGTCTATGGATCTCACTGTCTCAGAGTCTCAATGTCTCTGTGTCTCTGTGTCTTAGTGTCTCAGCGTCTCAGAGTCTCGGTACCTCCGTGTCTCAGTGTCTCTGTGTCTCAGTGTCTCAGAGTCTCAGAGTCTCTGTGTCTCTGTGTCTCTGTTTCTCAGTGTCTCAACGCCTCTGTGTCTCTGTTTCTCAGTGTCTCAGCATCTCAGCGTCTCAGAGTCTCGGTGTCCCTCTGCCTCAGTTTATCTGTGCCTCAGTGTTTCAGAGTCTCAATGTCTCTGTGTCTCTGTATCTCAGTGTCTCAGTGCCTCAGAGTCTCATGGTCTCTGTGCCTCATTGTCTCTGTATCTCAGTGTCTCAGTGCCTCAGAGTCTCATTGTCTCTGTGCCTCAGTGTCTCAGTATCTCAGTGTCTCAGTGTCTCAGAGTCTCTGTGTCTCAGTGTCTCAGTTTCTCTGTGTCTCTGTGTCTCAGTGCCTCATAGTCACTGTGTCTCTGTGTCCCAGTGTCTCTGTGTCTCAGAGACACAGTGTCTCAGAGTCTCAGTGTCTCTGTGTCTCAGTATCTCAGTGTATCAGAGTCTCAGTATCTCTGTATCTCAGTGTCTCTGTGTCTCTGTGTCTCAGAGTCTCAACGTCTGTGTGTCTCTGTCTCAGTGTCTCAGAGACTCAGTGTATCTGTGTCTCAGTGTCTCAGTTTCTCTGTGTCTCTGAGTTCAGTCTCTCAGTGTCTCAGTGTCTCAGTGTCTCTGTGTCTCAGTGTCTAGAGTCTCAGTGTCTCAGTGTCTCAGTGTCTCTGTGTCTCAGTGTCTCAGAGTCTCAGTGTCTCCGTGCCTCTGTGTCTCAGTGTGTCTGTGTCACTGTGTCTCAGTGTCTCAGAGTCTCAGTGTCTCAGAGAGTCAGTGCCTCAGAGACTCAGTGTCTCTGTGTCTCTGTGTTTCAGTGTCTCTGTGTCTCAGTGTCTCAGTGTCTCAGTGTCTCAGAGTCTCAGTGTCTCTGTGTCTCAGTGTCCCAGTATCTGTGTCTCATAGTTTCAGTGTCTCTGTCTCTCTGAGTCTCAGTGTCTCTGTGGCTCTGTGTCTCTGTGTATCAGTGTCTCAAAGTTCAGTGTCGCTGTGTCTCTGTGTCTCAGTGTCTCTGTATCACTGTGTCTCAGAGTGTCAGTTTCTCAATGTCTCAGTGTTTCTGTGTCTATGTGTCACAGTGTCTCAGTGTTTCTGTGTCTCTGTGTCTCAGTGTCTCAGTGCCTCAATATCTGAGTGCTCAGCGTCTCAGTGTCTCTGTGTCTCAGTGTATCAGAGTCTCAGTGTTTCTGTGACTCTGTGTCTCAGTGTCTCAATTTCTCTGCATCTCAGTCTCTCAGAGTCTCAGTGTCTCTGTGCCTCTGTTTCTCAAAGTCTCTGTGTCTCAGCATCTCAGTTTCTCAGAGTCTCTGTGTCTCTGTTTCTCAGTGTCTCAGATTCTCTGTGTCTCCGTGTCTCAGTGTCTCAGAGTCTCAGTGTCTCTGTGTCTCACTATCTCAGAGTCTCACTGTCTCAGTGTCTAGAGTCTCAGTGTCTCTGTGACTCAGAGTCTCAGTGTCTCTGTGTCTCAGTGACTCAGTGTCTCAGTGTATCAGTCTCTCAGTGTCTCTGTGTCTCAGTGTCTCTGTTTCTCAGTGTCTCAGAGTCTCTGTGTCTCAGTGTCTCTGTGTCTCTGTGTCTCAGAGTCTCAGAATCTCAGTGTCTCTGTGTCACAGTGTCTCAGTGTCACATCGTCTCTGTGTCTCTGTGTCTCAGTGCCTCAGAGCCTCAGTGTCTCTGTGTCTCAGTGTCTATGGATCTCACTGTCTCAGAGTCTCAATGTCTCTGTGTCTCTGTGTCTCAGTGTCTCAGAGTCTCAGTGTCTCTATGTCTCTGTGTCTCTGTGTCTCTGTGTCTCAGTGTCACTGTGTCTCAGTGTCACTGTGTCTCAGTGTCTCAGAGTCTCAGTGTCTCTATGTCTCTATGTCTCTGTGTCTCTGTGTCTCAGTGTCACTGTGTCTCAGTGTCACTGTGTCTCAGTGTCTCAGAGTCTCAGTGTCTCTATGCCTCTGTGTCTCTGTGCCTCTGTGTCTCAGTGTCACTGTGTCTCAGTGTCTCAGAGTCTCAGTGCCTCTATGTCTCTGTGTCTCTGTGTCTCTGTGTCTCAGTGTCACTGTGTCTCAGTGTCTCAGAGTCTCACTGTCTCAGAGTCTCAATGTCTCTGTGTCTCTGTGTCACAGTGTCTCAGTGTCTCAGAGTCTCAGAGTTTCAGTGTCTCAGAGTCTCAGAGTTTCAGTGTCTCTGTGTCTCGGTGTCTCTGTGTTTCTGTGTCTCTGTTTTTCAGTGTCTATGTGTCTCAGTGTCGCAGTCTCTCTGTGTCCACAGTGTCTCAGAGTCACAATGTCTCTGTGTCACCGTGTCTCACTGTCCCTGAAACTCAATGTCTCTGTGTATCTGTGTCTCAGTGTCTCAGCATCTCAGTGTCTCAGAGTCTCGGTGTCTCTGAGTCTCAGTGTCACTGTGCCTCAGTATCTCAGAGTCACTGTGTCTCTGAGTCTCAGTGTTTCAGAGTCTCAGGGCCTCTGTGTCTCAGTGTCTCAGGGTCTCAGTGCCTCAGAGTCTCATTGTCTCTGTGCCTCAGTGTCTCAGTATCTCTGTGTCTCAATGTCTCAAGAGTCTCTGTATCTCTGTGTCTCAGTGTCTCAGTGTCTCAGTGTCACAGAGTCTCAATGTCTCTGTGCCTCTGTGTCTCGTGTCTCTGTGTCTCAGAGTCTCAGAATCTCAGTGTCTCTGTGTCACAGTGTCTCTGTATCTCAGTATCTCAGAGTCTCAATGTCTATGTGTCTCTGCGTCTCAGTGTCTCAGCGTCCCAGCGTCTCAGAGTCTAGGTGTCTCTGTGTCTCAGTGTCTCTGTGTCTCAGTGTCTCAGAGTCTCAACGTCTCTGTGTCTCAGTGTCTCTGTGTCTCAGTGTCTCAGAGTCTCAAAGTCTCAGTGTCTCAGTGTCTCAGCGTCTCAGCGTCTCAGAGTCTCGGTGTCTCTGTGTCTCAGTGTCTCTGTGTCTCTGTGTCTCAGAGTCTCAATGTCTATGTGTCTCTGCGTCTCAGTGTCTCAGCGTCCCAGCGTCTCAGAGTCTAGGTGTCTCTGTGTCTCAGTGTCTCTGTGTCTCAGTGTCTCAGAGTCTCAACGTCTCTGTGTCTCAGTGTCTCTGTGTCTCAGTGTCTCAGAGTCTCAAAGTCTCAGTGTCTCAGTGTCTCAGCGTCTCAGCGTCTCAGAGTCTCGGTGTCTCTGTGTCTCAGTGTCTCTGTGTCTCTGTGTCTCAGAGTCTCAATGTCTCTGTGTCTCAGTGTCTCAGTGTCTCAGTGTCTCAGCGTCTCAGAGTCTCGGTGTCTCTGTGTCTCTGTGTCGCTGTGTCTCTGTGTCTCTGTGTCTCAATGTCTCTGTGTCTCAGTGTCTCAGTGTCTCAGCGTCCCAGCGTCTCAGAGTCTCGGTGTCTCTGTGTCTCAGTGTCTCTGTGTCTCAGAGTCTCAGTGTCTCAACGTCTCTGTGTCTCAGTGTCTCTGTTTCTTGTGTCTCTGTGTCTCAGAGTCTCAATGTCTCGGTGTCTCTGTGTCTCAGTGTCTCAGCGTCTCAGCGTCTCAGAGTCTCGGTGTCTCTGTGTCTCAGTGTCTCTGTCCTTGTGTCTCTGTGTCTCAGAGTCTCAATGTCTCTGTGTCTCTGTGTCTCAGTGTCTCAGTGTCTCAGTGTCTCAGCGTCTCAGAGTCTCGGTGTCTCTGTGTCTCTGTGTCTCAGAGTCTCAATGTCTGAGTGCTCAGTGTCTCAGAGTCTGTGTGTCTCAGTGTATCAGAGTCTCTGTGTCTCTGTGTCTCAGTGTCTCAGTTTCTCTGTGTCTCTGTGTCTCAGTGTCTCAGTGACTGTGTGTTTCTGAGTCTCAGTGTTTCATTGTCTCAGTGACTCAGAATCTCAGTGTCTCTGCATCACTGTGTCTCAGTGCCTCTGTGCCTCCGTGTCTCAGAGTCGCAATGTCTCTTTGTCTCTGTGCCTCTGTGTCTCAGCGTCTCAGCGTCTCAAAGTCTCAGTGTCTCTGTGTCTCACTATCTCAGAGTCTAACTGTCTCAGTGTCTAGAGTCTCAGTGTCTCTGTGCCTCAGTGTCTCAGTATATCAGTCTCTCAGTGTCTCTGTTTCTCAGTGTCTCTGTTTCTCAGTGTCTCAGAGTCTCTGTGTCTCAGTGTCTCTGTGTCTCTGTGTCTCAGAGTCTCAGAATCTCAGTGTCTCTGTGTCACAGTGTCTCAGTGTCACATCGTCTCTGTGTCTCAGTGCCTCAGAGCCTCAGTGTCTCTGTGTCTCAGTGTCTATGTATCTCACTGTCTCAGAGTCTCAATGTCTCTGTGTCTCTGTGTCTCAGTGTCTCAGGGTCACAGAGTCTCAATGGTGACTTGGACAGGTTGCAGAGCTGGGCCGCGAGGTGGCGGATGGAGTTTAATGCGGAGAAGTGTGAGGTAATCCATTTCGGTAGGAATAACAGATGTGTTGAGTATAGGGCTAACGGGAGGACTTTGAATAGAGTGGAGGAGCAGAGGGATCTAGGTGTATGTGTACATAGATCCCTGAAAGTTGGGAATCAAGTAGATAAGGTTGTTAAGAAGGCGTACGGTGTCTTGGCGTTTATTGGTAGGGGGATTGAATTTAGGAGTCGCAGCGTCATGTTGCAACTGTACACAACTCTGGTGCGGCCGTACTTGGAGTACTGTGTGCAGTTCTGGTCCCCACATTACAGGAAGGATGTGGAGGCTTTGGAGAGGGTGCAGAGGAGGTTTACCAGGATGTTGCCTGGTATGCAGGGGAGGTCCTATGAGGAGAGACTGAGAGATTTGGGGTTGTTTTCACTGGAAAGAAGGCGGCTAAGAGGGGATCTTATAGAAACATATAAGATGATTAGAGGTTTAGATAGGGTGGATGGTGATAGCCTGTTTCCTCGGATGGAGAAAGCTAGCACGAGGGGGCATGGCTTTAAATTAAGGGGGGGTAGTTATAGGACGGATGTCAGGGGCAGGTTCTTTACCCAGAGGGTGGTGAGGGACTGGAATGCCCTGCCTGCTGCAGTTGTAAATGCGCCTAGTTTGGGGGCGTTTAAGAGATTGGTGGATAGGTTTATGGACGAAAAGGGATTGTTTAGATTAGTGGGTCAAATTTTTTTTTTAAAAATAAGACTGGTCGGCGCAACATTGTGGGCCGAAGGGCCTGTTCCGCGCTGTAATGTTCTATGTTCTATGTTCTATGTCTCTGTGCCTCTGTGTCTCGTGTCTCTGTGTCTCAGAGTCTCAGAATCTCAGTGTCTCTGTGTCACAGTGTCTCAGTGTCACATTGCCTCTGTGTCTCTGCGTCTCTGTGTCTCAGTGCCTCAGAGCATCAGTGTCTGTGTCTCAGTGTCTCAGTGTCTCTGTATCTCAGTATCTCAGAGTCTCAATGTCTATGTGTCTCTGTGTCTCAGTGTCTCAGCGTCCCAGCGTCTCAGAGTCTAGGTGTCTCTGTGTCTCAGTGTCTCTGTGTCTCAGTCTCTCAGAGTCTCAACGTCTCTGTGTCTCAGTGTCTCTGTGTCTCTGTGTCTCAGTGTCTCAGCGTCACAGCATCTCAGAGTCTCGGTGTCTCTGTGTCTCAGTGTCTCTGTGTCTCTGTGTCTCTGTGTCTCAGAGTCTCAATGTCTCAGTGTCTCAGTGTCTCTGTGTCTCTGTGTCTCAGAGTCTCAATGTCTCTGTGTCTCAGTGTCTCAGCGTCTCAGCGTCTCAGACTCTCGGTGTCTCTGTGTCTCAGTGTCTCTGTGTCTCTGTGTCTCAGAGTCTCAATGTCTCTGTGTCTCTGTGTCTCAGTGTCTCAGTGTCTCAGCGTCTCAGAGTCTCGGTGTCTCTGTGTCTCTGTGTCTCAATGTCTCTGTGTCTCAGTGTCTCAGAGTCTCGGTGTCTCTGTGTCTTAGTGGCTCTGTGTCTCAGTGTCTCAGAGTCTCAACGTCTCTGTGTCTCAGTGTCTCTGTGTCTCTGTGTCTCAGTGTCTCTGTGTCTCTGTGTCTCAGTGTCTCAGCGTCACAGCATCTCAGAGTCTCGGTGTCTCTGTGTCTCAGTGTCTCTGTGTCTCTGTGTCTCTGTGTCTCAGAGTCTCAATGTCTCAGTGTCTCAGTGTCTCAGCGTCTCAGTTTCTCGGTGTCTCTGTGTCTCAGAGTCTCGGTGTCTCTGTGTCTCTGTGTCTCTGTGTCTCAGAGTCTCAATGTCTCAGTGTCTCAGCGTCTCTGCGTCTCAGAGTCTCGGTGTCTCTGTGTCTCAGTGTCTCTGTGTCTCTGTGTCTCAGAGTCTCAATGTCTCTGTGTCTCTGTGTCTCAGTGTCTCAGCGTCTCAGAGTCTCGGTGTCTGTGTGTCTCTGTGTCTCTGTGTCTCTGTGTCTCAATGTCTCTGTGTCTCAGTGTCTCAGTGTCTCAGCGTCCCAGCGTCTCAGAGTCTCGGTGTCTCTGTGTCTTAGTGTCTCTGTGTCTCAGTGTGGCAGAGTCTCAACGTCTCAGTGTCTCTGTGTCTCTGTGTCTCAGAGTCTCAATGTCTCTGTGTCTCAGTGTCTCAGCGTCTCAGCATCTCAGAGTCTCGGTGTCTCTGTGTCTCAGTGTCTCTGTGTCTCTGTGTCTCTGTGTCTCTGTGTCTCAGAGTCTCAATGTCTCTGTGTCTCTGTGTCTCAGTGTCTCAGTGTCTCAGCGTCTCAGCGTCTCGGTGTCTCTGTGTCTCTGTGTCTCTGTGTCTCAGAGTCTCAATGTCTCTGTGTCTCAGTGTCTCAGTGTCTCAGCGTCTCAGCGTCTGAGAGTCTCGGTGTCTCTGTGTCTCTGTGTCTCAGAGTCTCAGTGTCTGAGTGCTCAGTGTCTCAGAGTCTCTGTGTCTCAGTATCAGAGTCTCTGTGTCTCTGTGTCTCAGTGTCTCAGTTTCTCTGTGTCTCTGTGTCTCAGTGTCTCAGTGACTGTGTGTTTCTGAGTCTCAGTGTTTCATTGTCTCAGTGACTCAGAATCTCAGTGTCTCTGCGTCACTGTGTCTCAGTGCCTCTGTGCCTCCGTGTCTCAGAGTCGCAATGTCTCTGTGTCTCTGTGTCTCAGCGTCTCAGCGTCTCAAAGTCTCAGTGTCTCTGTGTCTCACTATCTCAGAGTCTAACTGTCTCAGTGTCTAGAGTCTCAGTGTCTCTGTGTCTCAGTGTCTCAGTGTATCAGTCTCTCAGTGTCTCTGTGTCTCAGTGTCTCTGTTTCTCAGTGTCTCAGAGTCTCTGTGTCTCAGTGTCTCTGTGTCTCTGTGTCTCAGAGTCTCAGAATCTCAGTGTCTCTGTGTCACAGTGTCTCAGTGTCACATCGTCTCTGTGTCTCAGTGCCTCAGAGCCTCAGTGCCTCTGTGTCTCAGTGTCTATGTATCTCACTGTCTCAGAGTCTCAATGTCTCTGTGTCTCTGTGTCTCAGTGTCTCAGGGTCACAGAGTCTCAATGTCTCTGTGCCTCTGTGTCTCGTGTCTCTGTGTCTCAGAGTCTCAGAATCTCAGTGTCTCTGTGTCACAGTGTCTCAGTGTCACATTGCCTCTGTGTCTCTGCGTCTCTGTGTCTCAGTGCCTCAGAGCATCAGTGTCTGTGTCTCAGTGTCTCAGCGTCTCTGTATCTCAGTATCTCAGAGTCTCAATGTCTATGTGTCTCTGTGTCTCAGTGTCTCAGCGTCCCAGCGTCTCAGAGTCTAGGTGTCTCTGTGTCTCAGTGTCTCTGTGTCTCAGTGTCTCAGAGTCTCAACGTCTCTGTGTCTCAGTGTCTCAGTGTCTCAGCGTCTCAGCGTCTCAGACTCCCGGTGTCTCTGTGTCTCAGTGTCTCTGTGTCTCTGTGTCTCAGAGTCTCAATGTCTCTGTGTCTCTGTGTCTCAGTGTCTCAGTGTCTCAGCGTCTCAGAGTCTTGGTGTCTCTGTGTCTCTGTGTCTCAATGTCTCTGTGTCTCAGTGTCTCAGCGTCCCAGCGTCTCAGAGTCTCGGTGTCTCTGTGTCTTAGTGTCTCTGTGTCTCAGTGTCTCAGAGTCTCAACGTCTCTGTGTCTCAGTGTCTCTGTGTCTCAGAGTCTCAATGTCTCTGTGTCTCTGTGTCTCAGTGTCTCAGCGTCTCAGCATCTCAGAGTCTCGGTGTCTCTGTGTCTCAGTGTCTCTGTGTCTCTGTGTCTCTGTGTCTCAGAGTCTCAATGTCTCAGTGTCTCAGTGTCTCAGCGTCTCAGCGTCTCAGAGTCTCGGTGTCTCTGTGTCTCAGAGTCTCGGTGTCTCTGTGTCTCAGTGTCTCTGTGTCTCTGTGTCTCAGTGTCTCAGCGTCTCAGCATCTCAGAGTCTCGGTGTCTCTGTGTCTCTGTGTCTCTGTGTCTCTGTGTCTCAGAGTCTCAATGTCTCAGTGTCTCAGTGTCTCAGCGTCTCAGCGTCTCAGAGTCTCGGTGTCTCTGTGTCTCAGAGTCTCGGTGTCTCTGTGTCTCAGTGTCTCTGTGTCTCTGTGTCTCAGAGTCTCAATGCCTCTGTGTCTCTGTGTCTCAGTGTCTCAGTGTCTCAGCGTCTCAGAGTCTCGGTGTCTCTGTGTCTCTGTGCCTCTGTGTCTCAATGTCTCTGTGTCTCAGTGTCTCAGTGTCTCAGCGTCCCAGCGTCTCAGAGTCTCGGTGTCTCTGTGTCTTAGTGTCTCTGTGTCTCAGTGTCTCAGAGTCTCAACGTCTCTGTGTCTCAGTGTCTCTGTGTCTCTGTGTCTCTGTGTCTCAGAGTCTCAATGTCTCTGTGTCTCAGTGTCTCAGCGTCTCAGCATCTCAGAGTCTCGGTGTCTCAGTGTCTCTGTGTCTCTGTGTCTCAGTGTCTCAGTGTCTCAGCGTCTCAGCGTCTCAGAGTCTCGGTGTCTCTGTGTCTCTGTGTCTCTGTGTCTCAGAGTCTCAATGTCTCTGTGTCTCAGTGTCTCAGTGTCTCAGCGTCTGAGAGTCTCGGTGTCTCTGTGTCTCTGTGTCTCAGAGTCTCAGTGTCTGAGTGCTCAGTTTCTCAGAGTCTCTGTGTCTCTGTGTATCAGAGTCTCTGTGTCTCTGTGTCTCAGTGTCTCAGTTTCTCTGTGTCTCTGTGTCTCAGTGTCTCAGTGACTGTGTGTTTCTGAGTCTCAGTGTTTCATTGTCTCAGTGACTCAGAATCTCAGTATCTCTGTGTCTCAGTGTTTCTGTGTCTCATTGTCACAGAGTCTCAGCGCTTCTATCTCTCTGTGTCTCTGCGTCTCAGTGTCTCAGTTTCGGTGTCTCTCTGGCTCATTGTCTCAGTGTCTCAGAGTCTCAATGTCTTTGTGTCTCTGTGTGTCAGTGCCTCTGTGCCTCCGTGTCTCAGAGTCACAATGTCTCTGTGTCTCTGTGCCTCTGTGTCTCAGAGTCTCAGTGTCTCAGAGTCTCAGTGTCTCTGTGTCTCACTATCTCAGAGTCTCACTGTCTCAGTGTCTAGAGTCTCAGTGTCTCTGTGACTCAGAGTCTCAGTGTCTCTGTGTCTCAGTGTCTCAGTCTCTCAGTGTCTCTGTGTCTCAGTGTCTCTGTTTCTCAGTGTCT
Source organism: Carcharhinus amblyrhynchos (assembly GCF_965287045.1). Lineage (NCBI taxonomy): Eukaryota > Metazoa > Chordata > Chondrichthyes > Carcharhiniformes > Carcharhinidae > Carcharhinus > Carcharhinus amblyrhynchos. Next base: position 53,398 of record NW_027650224.1, on the reverse strand, counting down.
CAGAGTCTCTGTGTCTCAGTGTCTCTGTGTCTCAGAGTCTCAGAATCTCAGTGTCTCTGTGTCACAGTGTCTCAGTGTCACTTCGTCTCTGTGTCTCTGTGTCTCAGTGCCTCAGAGCCTCAGTGTCTCTGTGTCTCAGTGTCTATGTATCTCACTGTCTCAGAGTCTCAATGTCTCTGTGTCTCTGTCTCTCAGTGTCTCAGCGTCTCAGAGTCTCGGTACCTCAGTGTCTCAATGTCTCTGTGTCTCTGTGTCTCAGTGTTTCTGTATCTCAGCTTCTCAGCGTCTCAGAGTCTCGGTGTATCTGTGTCTCAGTGTCTCAGATCCTCAGTGTCTCTGTGTCTCAGTATCTCTGTGTCTCAGAGTGTCAGTGTCTCACTGTCTCAGTGTCTCTGTTACTCAGTCTGTCTGTGTCACTTTGTTTGAGTATCTCAGAGTCTCTGGTTCTCTGTGTCTCAGTGTCTCAGAGTCTCAGTTTATCTGTGTCTCTGCATCTCAGTGTCTCAGTGTCTCAGTGTATCAGAGTCTCAGTGTCTCTGTGTCACTGTGTCTCAGTGTCTCAGTGTCTCAGTTTCTCTGTCTCTCAGTGTCTCAGAGTCACAGTGTCTCTGTATCTCAGTGCCTCAGAGTCTCAATGTCTCTGTGTCTCTGTGTTTCAGTGTCTCTGTATCTCAGCTTCTCAGCGTCTCAGAGTCTCGGTGTATCTGTGTCTCAGTGTCTCAGTGTCTCAGTGTCTCAGAGTCTCAACGTCTCTGTGTCTCTCTGTCTCTGTGTCTCAGTGTCTCAGAGACTCAGTGTCTCTGTGTCTCTGTCTCTCAGTGTCTCAGTGTATTAGAGTTTCAGTGTCTCTGTGTCTCAGTGTCTCAGTGTCTCAGAGTCTCAAAATCTCAGGGTCTCTGTGTCACTGTGTCTCAGTGTCACATCGCCTCTGTCTCTCTGTGTCTCTGCATCTCTGTGTCTCAGCATCTCAGAGTCTCGGTGTCTCTGTGTCTCAGTGTCTCAGAGTCTCAACGTCTCTGTGTCTCAGTGTCTCAGTGTCCCAGTATCTCAGTGCCTCAGTGTCTCTGTGCCTCAGTGTCTCAGTGTCTCAGAGTCTCTGTGTCTCTGTTTCTCAGAGTCTCAATGACTCAGTGCATCAGAAGCTCAGTGTCTCCGTGTCTCAGTGTCTCTCTGTCTCAGTGTCTCAGAGTCTCAATGTCTCTGTGTCTCTGTGTCTCTGTCTCTCAGTGTCTCAACGTCCCAGTATCTGTGTCTCATAGTTTCAGTGTCTCTGTCTCTCTGAGTCTCAGTGTCTCTGTGGCTCTGCGTCTCTGTGTATCAGTGTCTCAAAGTTCAGTGTCGCTGTGTCTGTGTCTCAGTGTCTCAGTGTCTCTGTGCCTCAGAGTCTCAGTGTCTGAGTGCTCAGTGTCTCAGTGTCTCAGTGTATCAGAGTCTCAGTGTCTCTGTGTCACTGTGTCTCAGTGTCTCAGTTTCTCTGTGTCTCAGTGTCTCAGAGTCTCAGTGTCTCTGTATCTCAGTGCCTCAGAGTCTCAATGTCTCTGTGTCTCTGTGTCTCAGTGTCTCTGTATCTCAGCTTCTCAGCGTCTCAGAGTCTCGGTGTATCTGTGTCTCAGTGTCTCAGTGTCTCAGAGTCTCAACGTCTCTGTGTCTCTCTGTCTCTGTGTCTCAGTGTCTCAGAGACTCAGTGTCTCTGTGTCTCTGTCTCTCAGTGTCTCAGTGTATTAGAGTCTCAGTGTCTCTGTGTCTCAGTGTCTCAGTGTCTCAGAGTCTCAAAATCTCAGTGTCTCTGTGTCACTGTGTCTCAGTGTCACATCGCCTCTGTCTCTCTGTGTCTCTGCATCTCTGTGTCTCAGCATCTCAGAGTCTCGGTGTCTCTGTGTCAGTGCCTCTGTGCCTCCGTGTCTCAGAGTCGCAATGTCTCTGTGTCTCTGTGCCTCTGTGTCTCAGAGTCTCAGTGCCTCAGAGTCTCAGTGTCTCTGTGTCTCACTATCTCAGAGTCTCACTGTCTCAGTGTCTAGAGTCTCAGTGTCTCTGTGACTCAGAGTCTCAGTGTCTCTGTGTCTCAGTGTCTCAGTGTATCAGTCTCTCAGTGTCTCTGTGTCTCTGTTTCTCAGTGTCTCAGTGTATCAGTCTCTCAGTGTCTCTGTGTCTCAGTGTCTCTGTGTCTCTGTGTCTCTGTGTCTCAGAGTCTCAGAATCTCAGTGTCTCTGTCTCACAGTGTCTCAGTGTCACATCGTCTCTGTGTCTCAGTGCCTCAGAGCCTCAGTGTCTCTGTGTCTCAGTGTCTATGGATCTCACTGTCTCAGAGTCTCAATGTCTCTGTGTCTTAGTGTCTCAGCGTCTCAGCGTCTCAGAGTCACGGTACCTCGGTGTCTCAGTGTCTCTGTGTCTCAGTGTCTCAGAGTCTCAGAGTCTCAACGTCTCTGTGTCTCTGTTTCTCAGTGTCTCAATGCCTCTGTGTCTCTGTTTCTCAGTGTCTCAGCGTCTCAGCGTCTCAGAGTCTCGGTGTCCCTCTGTCTCAGTTTATCTGTGCCTCAGAGTTTCAGAGTCTCAATGTCTCTGTGTCTCTGTATCTCAGTGTCTCAGTGCCTCAGAGTCTCATGGTCTCTGTGCCTCAGTGTCCCTGTATCTCAGTGTCTCAGTGCCTCAGAGTCTCATTGTCTCTGTGCCTCAGTGTCTCAGCGTCTCAGCGTCTCAGCGTCTCGGTGTCTCTGTGTCTCTGTGTCTCAGAGTCTCAATGTCTCTGTGTCTCAGTGTCTCAGTGTCTCAGCGTCTCAGCGTCTGAGAGTCTCGGTGTCTCTGTGTCTTTGTGTCTCAGAGTCTCAGTGTCTGAGTGCTCAGTGTCTCAGAGTCTCTGTGTCTCAGTATCAGAGTCTCTGTGTCTCTGTGTCTCAGTGTCTCAGTTTCTCTGTGTCTCTGTGTCTCAGTGTCTCAGTGACTGTGTGTTTCTGAGTCTCAGTGTTTCATTGTCTCAGTGACTCAGAATCTCAGTGTCTCTGCGTCACTGTGTCTCAGTGCCTCTGTGCCTCCGTGTCTCAGAGTCGCAATGTCTCTGTGTCTCTGTGCCTCTGTGTCTCAGGGTCTCAGTGCCTCAGAGTCTCAGTGTCTCTGTGTCTCACTATCTCAGAGTCTCACTGTCTCAGTGTCTAGAGTCTCAGTGTTTCTGTGTCTCAGTGTCTCAGTGTATCAGTCTCTCAGTGTCTCTGTGTCTCTGTGTCTCTGTTTCTCAGAGTCTCAGTGTCTCTGTGTCTCAGTGTCTCAGTGTATCAGTCTCTCAGTGTCTCTGTGCCTCTGTGTCTCTGTTTCTCAGTGTCTCAGTGTCTCTGCGTCTCAGTGTCTCTGTGTCTCATAGTTTCAGTGTCTCTGTCTCTCTGAGTCTCAGTGTCTCTGTGGCTCTGTGTCTCTGTGTATCAGTGTCTCAAAGTTCAGTGTCGCTGTGTCTGTGTCTCAGTGTCTCAGTGTCTCTGTGCCTCAGAGTCTCAGTGTCTGAGTGCTCAGTGTCTCAGTGTCTCAGTGTTTCAGACTCTCAGTGTCTCTGTGTCTCAGTGTCTCAGTTTCTCTGTGTCTCTGTGTCTCAGTGTCTCAGTGACTGTGTGTTTCTGAGTCGCAGTGTTTCATTGTCTCAGTGACTCAGAATCTCAGTGTCTCTGTGTCTCAGTGTTTCTGTGTCTCATTGTCACAGAGTCTCAGCACTTCTATCTCTCTGTGTCTCTGCGTCTCAGTGTCTCAGTCTCGGTGTCTCTCTGGTTCATTGTCTCAGTGTCTCAGAGTCTCAATGTCTTTGTGTCTCTGTGTGTCAGTGTCTCTGTGCCTCCGTGTCTCAGAGTCGCAATGTCTCTGTGTCTCTGTGCCTCTGTGTCTCAGAGTCTCAGTGCCTCAGAGTCTCAGTGTCTCTGTGTCTCACTATCTCAGAGTCTCACTGTCTCAGTGTCTAGAGTCTCAGTGTCTCTGTGACTCAGAGTCTCAGTGTCTCTGTGTCTCAGTGTCTCAGTGTCTCAGTGTATCAGTCTCTCAGTGTCTCTGTGTCTCTGTTTCTCAGTGTCTCAGTGTCTCTGTGTCTCAGTGTCACTGTGTCTCTGTGTCTCAGAGTCTCAGAATCTCAGTGTCTCTGTGTCACAGTGTCTCAGTGTCACATCGTCTCTGTGTCTCTGTGTCTCAGTGCCTCAGAGCCTCAATGTCTCTGTGTCTCAGTGTCTATGGATCTCACTGTCTCAGAGTCTCAATGTCTCTGTGTCTCTGTGTCTTAGTGTCTCAGCGTCTCAGCGTCTCAGAGTCTCGGTACCTCGGTGTCTCAGTGTCTCTGTGTCTCAGAGTCTCAGAATCTCAGTGTCTCTGTGTCACAGCGTCTCAGAGTCACATCGTCTCTGTGTCTCTGTGTCTCAGTGCCTCAGAGCCTCAGTGTCTCTGTGTCTCAGTGTCTATGGATCTCACTGTCTCAGAGTCTCAATGTCTCTGTGTCTCTGTGTCTTAGTGTCTCAGCGTCTCAGCGTCTCAGAGTCTCGGTACCTCGGTGTCTCAGTGTCTCTGTGTCTCAGTGTCTCAGTGTCTCAGAGTCTCAGAGTCTCAACGTCTCTGTGTCTCTGTTTCTCAGTGTCTCAACGCCTCTGTGTCTCTGTTTCTCAGTGTCTCAGCATCTCAGCGTCTCAGAGTCTCGGTGTCCCTCTGTCTCAGTTTATCTGTGCCTCAGAGTTTCAGAGTCTCAATGTCTCTGTGTCTCTGTATCTCAGTGTCTCAGTGCCTCAGAGTCTCATGGTCTCTGTGCCTCAGTGTCTCTGTATCTCAGTGTCTCAGTGCCTCAGAGTCTCATTGTCTCTGTGCCTCAGTGTCTCTGTGTCTCAGAGACACAGTGTCTCAGAGTCTCAGTGTCTCTGTGTCTCAGTATCTCAGTGTATCAGAGTCTCAGTATCTCTGTATCTCAGTGTCTCTGTGTCACTGTGTCTCAGAGACACAGTGTCTCAGAGTCTGAGTGTATCTGTGTCTCAGTCTTTCAGTGTCTCTGTGTCTCTGTGCGTCAGTCTCTCAGAGTCTCTGTATCTCTGTTTCTCAGTGCCTCAGATTCTCAGTGTCTCTGTGTCTCAGTATCTCAGTGTCTCTTTGTCACTGTGTCTCAGTGTCTCAGAGAGTCAGTGCCTCAGAGACTCAGTGTCTTTGTGTCTCAGTTCTCTGTGTCCCTGTGTCTCAGTGTCTCAGTGTCTGAGAGTATCAGTGTCTCAGTTTCTCAGTGCCTCCGTGTCTCTTTGTCTCTGAGTCTCAGTGTCTCTGAATCTCAGTGTCTCTGTGTCTCTGCGTCTCAGTGTTTCAGTGTCTCATTGTATCAGAGTCTCTGTGTCTCTGTGTCTCAGTTTCTTGTGTCTCAGAGTCTCAGTGTCTCTGTGTCTGTGTCTCTGTGTCTCTGTGTCTCAGTTTCTTGTGTCTCAGAGTCTCAGTGTCTCTGTGTCTCAGTGTCTCTGTGTCTCTGTTACTCAGTCTCTCTGTGTCACTTTGTCTCAGTGTTTCAGAGTCTCTGGGTCTCTGTGTCTCAGTGTCTCAGAGTCTCAGTTTATCTGTGTCTCTGCATCTCAGTGTTTCAGTGTCTCAGTGTATCAGAGTCTCAGTGTCTCAGTGTCTCAGAGTCTCAGAGTTTCAGTGTCTCTGTGTTCTGTGTCTCTGTTTCTCAGTGTCTCTGTGTCTCAGTGTCGCAGTGTCTCTGTGTCCTCAGTGTCTCAGTGTCTCAGTTCCTCAGAGTCACAATGTCTCTGTGTCTCCGTGTCTCACTGTCCCTGAAACTCAATGTCTCTGTGTATCTGTGTCTCAGTGTCTCAGAGTCTCGGTGTCTCTGTGTCTCAGTGTCTCTGTGCGTCAGTCTCTCAGAGTCTCTGTGTCTCTGTGTCTCAGTGTCTCTGTGCGTCAGTCTCTCAGAGTCTCTGTGTCTCTGTGTCTCAGTGTCTCTGTGCGTCAGTCTCTCAGAGTCTCTGTGTCTCTGTGTCTCAGTGTCTCTGTGCGTCAGTCTCTCAGAGTCTCTGTGTCTCTGTGTCTCAGTGTCTCAGTGACTCAGTGCCTCAGAGTCTCAGTGTCTCTGTGTTCACTGTCTCAGTATCTCAGTGTTTCAGAGTCTCTGTGTCTCTGTGCCTCGGTTTCTCTGTGTCTCTGTGTCTCAGTATCTCAGACTCTCTGTGTCCCAGTGTCTCTGTGTCTCAGTGTCTCAGAGTCTCCGTTTAGAGTCCGTCAGAGTCTCCGGGCGTCGACCGGTAGTTGTAGTTTTTTCGGGTTTAAAAGCACTCACCACTGCGAATCGGCCTCATTGTTCCGTTGGAGCAGAGTCGAGAGGCAGCGATTTTTGTGCGAGTAAAGAGGCAGTAAAAAGGTGCGTTTTTTTTCTGTTTATTTTGCTTAACTGTTTAATTCTAGTTTCAGTTGTGAGTTTTTTCGGCGGTTTTTTTTAATTTAGTTAGAAACCGGAAGTCGTCACTAGGGCGTCGACCGGTAGTTGTCGTTTTTTTCAGTCTTCTAACCCTATAAATTAGTCCAGAGAGGATACCCGATTCTCTACACTAGTAGAGAATCCCACCCTCCCACCTCCTCTAACCTAATTATAAGTGTGGGGAAGTTTTTTTTTATATTTTTTACTCTTTTTTTGCTGTTACCTGTTTCAGGGATGACAGTTCGGGCAGTGTGCTGCATCTCCTGTGGGATGTATGTGGTGAGGGACTCCAGTAGTGTTTCAGGCGATTTTACTTGTAGGAAGTGTCTTAGATTGAAGCTTCTGGAGGAGCGTGTTAAGGAGCTGGAGGTGGAATTAGATGAGCTCTGCATAATTCGTGAGGCAGAGAGAGACATTGATAGGAGTTTTAAGGAAATAGTCGCTCCTAGTAATCAGTCTTGGGTCAATGTCAAGAGGAGGGGAAAGAAGCATGTGGGGGGAGAATCCCCTGGGGCTGTTCCCCTCCAAAATAGGTTTTCAGTCCTGGAAGCTACAGTTGAGGAAGCATCAACTGGGGATAGCCAAAGGGAGCAGGACTCTGGGGGTGAGCCTATTGTAAAAGCTCAGGTGTCTAGGGGATGCAAGAGATTGGGCCTTGTGATTGGGGACTCTACAGTTAAGGGGACGGATAGGAGAGTTGGTAGTAAGGGTAGGGACTCAGGGCTGGTGTGTTGCCTACCAGGGGCTGGGGTCCGGGATGTGTCAGAGAGGATATTCAAGACTCTTAGGGGAGAGGATGATCAACCCCAAGTTATAATTCATGTGGGGACACATGACATAGGGAGGCTAAGGGAAGGGGATATTAAGCAGAGTTTCATGGAGTTGGGATGGAAACTAAAGGCCAAGTCTAACAGAGTGGTTATCTCTGGACTCTTGCCTGTGCCACGGGATAGTTTAGAGAGGAATAGGGAGAGGGAAAGTTTGAACTTGTGGCTGAGGGGATGGTGCAGGAGGGAGGGGTTTAATTTCTTGAGCAATTGGGGCTCATTCTGGGGAAGGTGGGATCTCTATAAGAGTGATGGTATACATCTGAACCAGAGGGGAACAAATATCCTGGGGGGTAAATTTGTGAAGGCTATGCGGAGTGGTTTAAACTGATTCAGAGGGGGGGTGGGATCCTGGGTAGAGGGGGTGAAAGTGAGGGGGGCATAGAAGGGGATGGCATTGCACGGCATTGTGGGGGTGGGGCGGAGCGAGGTTTGAAATGTATATACTTTAACGCGAGGAGTATTCGCAATAAAGTGGATGAACTTGCAGCGTGGACCAGTACCTGGGACTTTGATGTTGTGGCCATTTCAGAGACGTGGATAGAGCAGGGTCAGGAATGGATGTTGCAGGTGCCGGGGTACAAGTGCTTTAGTCGGAGTAGAGAAGGAGGTAGAAGGGGGGGGTGGAGTAGCATTATTGGTCAAGGACTATATCACAGTGTCAGAGAGGAAGTTTAATGAGGACTTGTCTGTTGAGGTAGTTTGGGCAGAAATTAGAAATAGGAGAGGAGAGGTCACCCTATTGGGAGTCTTTTATTGACCTCCAAAAAGTTCTAGAGAGGTTGAGGAAAGGATTGCAGAGACGATCCTGGTTAGGAGTGAAAGTAATAGGGTAATTGTTATGGGGGACTTTAACTTTACTAACATTGATTGGAATTGCTATAGCTCTAGCTCGTTAGAGGGGTCAGTTTTTGTTCAAAGTGTGCAGGAAGGTTTTTTGACTCAATATGTAGATAGGCCAACTAGAGGTGAGGCTATATTGGACTTGGTGCTGGGAAATGAGCCAGACCAGGTGCTAGACTTGGAAGTTGGTGTGCATTTTGGTGATAGTGATCACAATTCGGTTACGTTCACCTTAGTGATGGAAAGGGATAGGCATGAACCTCGGGTCAGTAGTTTTAGCTGGGGGAAGGGTAATTATGAGGCCATTAGGAGAGAATTAGGAAGCATTGGTTGGACTAGGAGATTACAGGGACTAGGAACGTCTGAAATGTGGAGTTTTTTCAAGGAGCAGCTACTGCGGGTCTGTGATAGGTATGTCCCTGTCAGGCAAGGAGGAATTGGTAGGGCTAGGGAACCGTGGTGCACAAAAAAAGTTGATTTGTTGGTTAGGAAGAAGAAGGAGGCTTATGTTCGGATGAGGCTTGAGGGCTCGGGTAGTGCAGTAGAAAGCTTTAGATTGGCTAGGAGGGAGTTGAAGAGGGAGTTAAGAAGGGCTAGAAGAGGGCATGAGATGACTTTGGCTGATAGGATTAAGGAGAATCCTAAGGCATTCTATAGGTATGTCAAGAACAGAAGGTTGGTTAGGGCAAGATTAGGGCCAGTTACAGACAGTAGGGGGAAGTTGTGTGTGGAACCGGAAGAGATTGGGGAGGCATTGAACCATTATTTCTCTTCGGTGTTCACGCAGGACGATATGAATGTAGCTGAGGAGGTCACTGGGGTGAAGGGGTGTAAAATAGAAAGTATTGCAGTTGATACAGAGGATGTGTTGGATATTCTAGAAGGGTTGAAAATAGATAAGTCCCCTGGTCCAGACGGGATTTACCCTAGGATTCTATGGGAGGCAAGAGAGGTGATTGCAGAGCCACTGGCTCTGATCTTCAGGTCGTCGTTGGTCTCTGGTATAGTACCGGAGGATTGGAGGACAGCGAATGTTGTCCCATTGTTTAAGAAGGGGAACAGAGACTTCCCTGGGAATTATAGACCAGTGAGTCTTACTTCCGTAGTGGGCAAGGTTTTAGAAAGAATTATTAGGGATAGGATTTATAGTTATTTGGAGAGGAATGAATTGATTAGAGATAGTCAGCATGGTTTTGTAGCGGGAAGGTCATGCCTTACTAACCTTATTGAGTTCTTTGAGAAGGTGACCAAAGAGGTGGATGGGGGTAAGGCAGTAGACATGGTATATATGGATTTTAGTAAGGCATTTGATAAGGTTCACCACGGTATGCTTCTGCAGAAAATGCAGATGTATGAGATTGGTGGTAATTTAGGTACTTGGATCAGGAATTGGTTAGCAGATAGGAGACAGAGGGTGGTGGTTGATGGTAATTATTCATCATGGAGTTCGGTTACAAGTGGTGTGCCTCAGGGATCTGTTTTGGGGCCACTGCTGTTTGTAATCTTTATTAATGATCTGGATGAGGGTATAGTTGGGTGGATTAGTAAGTTTGCTGAAGACACCAAAGTCGGAGGTGTGGTAGATTGTGAGGAAGGGTGTCGAAGTTTGCAGGGTGACTTGGACAGGTTGCAGAGCTGGGCCGCGAGGTGGCGGATGGAGTTTAATGCGGAGAAGTGTGAGGTAATCCATTTCGGTAGGAATAACAGATGTGTTGAGTATAGGGCTAACGGGAGGACTTTGAATAGAGTGGAGGAGCAGAGGGATCTAGGTGTATGTGTACATAGATCCCTGAAAGTTGGGAATCAAGTACATAAGGTTGTTAAGAAGGCGTACGGTGTCTTGGCATTTATTGGTAGGGGGATTGAATTTAGGAGTCGCAGCGTCATGTTGCAACTGTACACAACTCTGGTGCGGCCGCACTTGGAGTACTGTGTGCAGTTCTGGTCCCCACATTACAGGAAGGACATGGAGGCTTTGGAGAGGGTGCAGAGGAGGTTTACCAGGATGTTGCCTGGTATGCAGGGGAGGTCCTATGAGGAGAGACTGAGGGATTTGGGGTTGTTTTCACTGGAAAGAAGGCGGCTAAGAGGGGATCTTATAGAAACATATAAGATGATTAGAGGTTTAGATAGGGTGGATGGTGATAGCCTGTTTCCTCGGATGGAGAAAGCTAGCACGAGGGGGCATGGCTTTAAATTAAGGGGGGGTAGTTATAGGACGGATGTCAGGGGCAGGTTCTTTACCCAGAGGGTGGTGAGGGACTGGAATGCCCTGCCTGCTGCAGTTGTAAACGCGCCTAGTTTGGGGGCGTTTAAGAGATTGGTGGATAGGTTTATGGACGGAAAGGGATTGGTTTAGATTAGTGGGTCAATGTTTTTTTTTAAAATAAGACTGGTCGGCGCAACATTGTGGGCCGAAGGGCCTGTTCCGCGCTGTAATGTTCTATGTTCTATGTTCTATCTGTGTCTCTGCATCTCAGTGTTTCAGTGTCTCAGTGTATCAGTGTCTCCGTGGCTCTGTGTCTCAGTGTCTCAGTGTGCCTGTGTCACTGTGTGTCAGTCTCTCAGAGTCTCTGTGTCACAGTGCCACAGAGTCTCAGTGTTTCCGTGTCTCTGTGTCTCAATATCTCAGAGTCTCAGTGTCTATGTGTCTCTGTTTCTCAGTATCTCTGTGTCACAGAGTCTCAGTGTCTCAGAGCCTCAGTGTCTCTGTGTCTCTGCGTCTCAGTGTTTCAGCGTCTCAGCGTATCAGAGTCTCACTGCCTCAGTGTATCAGAGTCTCAGTTTCTCTGTGTCACTGTGTATCAGAGACACAGTGTCTCAGAGTCTGAGTGTATCTGTTTCTCAGTATCTGTGTCTCTGTGTCTCTGTGTGTCAGTCACTCAGTGTCTCTGTGTCTCTGTTTCTCAGTGCCTCAGAATCTCAGTGACTCTGTGTCTCAGTATCTCAGTGTCTCAGTGCCTCAGAGTCTCAGTGTCTGTGTCTCAATTTCTCAGTGACTCAGTGTCTCTGTGTCTCTGAGTCTCAGTGTCTCCGAATCTCAGTGTCTCTGTGTCCCTGCGTCTCAGAGTTTCAGTGTCTCAGTGTATCAGAGTCTCAGTGTCCCTGTGTCTCTGTATCTCAGTGTCTCTGTGTCACTGTGTCTCAGAGACACAGTGTCTCAGAGTCTAAGTGTATCTGTGTCTCTGTGTCTCAGTGTCTCAGTTTCTCTGTGTCTCTGAGTTCAGTCTCTCAGTGTCTCAGTGTCTCAGTGTCTCTGTGTCTCAGTGTCTCAGAGTCTCAGTGTCTCTGTGTCTCACTATCTCATAGTCTCACTGTCTCAGTGTCTAGAGTCTCAGTGTCTCTGTGTCTCAGTGTCTCAGTGTATCAGTCTCTCAGTGTCTCAGTGTCTCTGTGTCTCTGTGTCTCAGAGTCTCAGAATCTCAGTGTCTCTGTGTCACAGTGTCTCAGTGTCACATCGTCTCTGTGTCTCTGTGTCTCAGTGCCTCAGAGCCTCAGTGTCTCTGTGTCTCAGTGTCTATGGATCTCACTGTCTCAGAGTCTCAATGTCTCTGTGTCTCTGTGTCTCAGCGTCTCAGCGTCTCAGCGTCTCAGCGTCTCAGAGTCTCGGTACCTCGGTGTCTCAGTGTCTCAGTGTCTCAGAGTCTCAGAGTCTCAACGTCTCTGTGTCTCTGTTTCTCAGTGTCTCAATGCCTCTGTGTCTCTGTTTCTCAGTGTCTCAGCATCTCAGCGTCTCAGAGTCTCGGTGTCCTTCTGTCTCAGTTTATCTGTGCCTCAGAGTTTCAGAGTCTCAATGTCTCTGTGTCTCTGTATCTCAGTGTCTCAGTGCCTCAGAGTCTCATGGTGTCTGTGCCTCAGTGTCTCTGTATCTCAGTGTCTCAGTGCCTCAGAATCTCATTGTCTCTGTGCCTCAGTGTCTCAGTATCGCAGTGTCTCAGTGTCTCAGAGTCTCTGTGTCTCTGTGTCTTAGTGTCTCAGTGTCTCAGTGTCTCAGTTTCTCTGTGTCTCTGTGTCTCAGTGCCTCATAGTCACTGTGTCTCTGTGTCCCAGTTTCTCTGTGTCTCAGAGACACAGTGTCTCAGAGTCTCAGTGTCTCTGTGTCTCAGTATCTCAGTGTATCAGAGTCTCAGTATCTCTGTATCTCAGTGTCTCTGTGTCACTGTGTCTCAGAGACACAGTGTCTCAGAGTCTGAGTGTATCTGTGTCTCAGTCTTTCAGTGTCTCTGTGTCTCTGTGCGTCAGTCTCTCAGAGTCTCTGTATCTCTGTTTCTCAGTGCCTCAGATTCTCAGTGTCTCTGTGTCTCAGTATCTCAGTGTCTCTTTGTCACTGTGTCTCAGTGTCTCAGAGAGTCAGTGCCTCAGAGACTCAGTGTCTTTGTGTCTCAGTTCTCTGTGTCCCTGTGTCTCAGTGTCTCAGTGTCTGAGAGTATCAGTGTCTCAGTTTCTCAGTGCCTCCGTGTCTCTTTGTCTCTGAGTCTCAGTGTCTCTGAATCTCAGTGTCTCTGTGTCTCTGCGTCTCAGTGTTTCAGTGTCTCATTGTATCAGAGTCTCAGTATCTCTGTGTCTCTGTGTCTCAGTTTCTTGTGTCTCAGAGTCTCAGTGTCTCTGTGTCTGTGTCTCTGTGTCTCAGTGTCTCTGTGTCTCTGTTACTCAGTCTCTCTGTGTCACTTTGTCTCAGTGTCTCAGAGTCTCTGGGTCTCTGTGTCTCAGTGTCTCAGAGTCTCAGTTTATCTGTGTCTCTGCGTCTCAGCGTTTCAGTGTCTCATTGTATCAGAGTCTCAGTGTCTCTGTGTCTCTGTGTCTCAGTTTCTTGTGTCTCAGAGTCTCAGTGTCTCTGTGTCTCAGTGTCTCTGTGTCTCTGTTACTCAGTCTCTCTGTGTCACTTTGTCTCAGTGTTTCAGAGTCTCTGGGTCTCTGTGTCTCAGTGTCTCAGAGTCTCAGTTTATCTGTGTCTCTGCATCTCAGTGTTTCAGTGTCTCAGTGTATCAGAGTCTCAGTGTCTCAGTGTCTCAGAGTCTCAGAGTTTCAGTGTCTCTGTGTTCTGTGTCTCTGTGTTCTGTGTCTCTGTTTCTCAGTGTCTCAGTGTCGCAGTGTCTCTGTGTCCTCAGTGTCTCAGTGTCTCAGTTCCTCAGAGTCACAATGTCTCTGTGTCTCCGTGTCTCACTGTCCCTGAAACTCAATGTCTCTGTGTATCTGTGTCTCAGTATCTCAGAGTCTCTGTGTCCCAGTGTCTCTGTGTCTCAGTGCCTCCGTGTCTCAGAGTCTCTCAGTGTCTCAGTGTCTCTGTGTCTCAGTGTTTCAGAGTCTCAGTGCCTCTGTGTCTCAGTGTCTCAGTGTCTCAGTGTCTCAGAGTCTCAGAGTCTCAGTGCCTCAGAGTCTCTGTGTCTCTGTGTCTCAGTTTCTCTGTGTCTCTGTGTCTCAGTGTCTCAGTGTATCAGAGTCTCAGTGTCTCTGTGTCTCTGTGTCTCAGTGTCTCTGTGTCTCAGAGTCTCAGTGTCTCTGTGTCTGGGTCTCAGTGTCTCTGTGTCTCTGTTACTCAGTCTCTCTGTGTCACTTTGTCTCAGTGTCGCAGAGTCTCTGGGTCTCTGTGTCTCAGTGTCTCAGAGTCTCCGTTTATCTGTGTCTCTGCATCTCAGTGTTTCAGTGTTTCAGTGTATCAGTGTCTCCGTGGCTCTGTGTCTCAGTGTCTCAGTGTGCCTGTGTCACTGTGTGTCAGTCTCTCAGAGTCTCTGTGTCTCTGTGTCACAGTGCCACAGAGTCTCAGTGTTTCCGTGTCTCTGTGTCTCAATATCTCAGAGTCTCAGTGTCTATGTGTCTCTGTTTCTCAGTATCTCTGTGTCACAGAGTCTCAGTGTCTCAGAGCCTCAGTGTCTCTGTGTCTCTGCGTCTCAGTGTTTCAGCGTCTCAGCGTATCAGAGTCTCACTGTCTCAGTGTATCAGAGTCTCAGTTTCTCTGTGTCACTGTGTATCAGAGACACAGTGTCTCAGAGTCTGAGTGTATCTGTTTCTCAGTATCTCAGTGTCTCTGTGTCTCTGTGTGTCAGTCACTCAGTGTCTCTGTGTCTCTGTTTCTCAGTGCCTCAGAATCTCAGTGACTCTGTGTCTCAGTATCTCAGTGTCTCAGTGCCTCAGAGTCTCAGTGTCTATGTGTCTCAGTTTCTCAGTGACTCAGTGTCTCTGTGTCTCTGAGTCTCAGTGTCTCCGAATCTCAGTGTCTCTGTGTCCCTGCGTCTCAGAGTTTCAGTGTCTCAGTGTATCAGAGTCTCAGTGTCCCTGTGTCTCTGTATCTCAGTGTCTCTGTGTCACTGTGTCTCAGAGACACAGTGTCTCAGAGTCTAAGTGTATCTGTGTCTCTGTGTCTCAGTGTCTCAGTTTCTCTGTGTCTCTGAGTTCAGTCTCTCAGAGTCTCAGTGTCTCAGTGTCTCTGTGTCTCAGTGTCTCAGAGTCTCAGTGTCTCAGTGTCTCTGTGTCTCAGCGTCACAGAGTCTCAGTGTCTCAGTGTCTCTGTGTCTCAGCGTCACAGAGTCTCAATGTCTCTGTGTCTCAGTGTCTCAGCATCTCAGAGTCTCAGACTCTCGGTGTCTCTCTGTCTCAGTTTCTCGGTGCCTCAGTGTTTCAGAGTCTCAATGTCTATGTGTCTCTGTGACTCTGTGTCTCAATGTCTCAGTGTCTCAGAGTCTCATTGTCTCTGTGCCTCAGTGTCTCAGTATCTCTGTGTCTCAGTGTCTCAGAGTCTCTGTATCTCTGTGTCTCAGTGTCTCTGTGTCTCAGTGTCTCAGTGTCACAGAGTCTCAATGTCTCTGTGCCTCTGTGTCTCGTGTCTCTGTGTCTCAGTGCCTCAGAGCCTCAGTGTCTGTGAGTCTCAGTGTCTATGTATCTCACTGTCTCAGAGTCTCAATGTCTCTGTGTCTCAGTGTCTCAGGGTCACAGAGTCTCAATGTCTCTGTGTCTCAGTGTCTCAGGGTCACAGAGTCTCAATGTCTCTGTGCCTCTGTGTCTCATGTCTCTGTGTCTCAGAGTCTCAGAATCTCAGTGTCTCTGTGTCACAGTGTCTCAGTGTCACATTGCCTCTGTGTCTCTGCGTCTCTGTGTCTCAGTGCCTCAGAGCATCAGTGTCTGTGTCTCAGTGTCTCAGTGTCTCTGTATCTCAGTATCACAGAGTCTCAATGTCTATGTGTCTCTGTGTCTCAGTGTCTCAGCGTCCCAGCGTCTCAGAGTCTAGGTGTCTCTGTGTCTCAGTGTCTCTGTGTCTCAGTGTCTCAGAGTCTCAACGTCTCTGTGTCTCAGTGTCTCTGTGTCTCTGTGTCTCAGAGTCTCAATGTCTCAGTGTCTCAGCGTCTCAGCGTCTCAGAGTCTCGGTGTCTCTGTGTCTCAGTGTCTCTGTGTCTCTGTGTCTCAGAGTCTCAATGTCTCTGTGTCTCTGTGTCTCAGTGTCTCAGCGTCTCAGAGTCTCGGTGTCTCTGTGTCTCTGTGTCTCTGTGTCTCAATGCCTCTGTGTCTCAGTGTCTCAGTGTCTCAGCGTCCCAGCGTCTCAGAGTCTCGGTGTCTCTGTGTCTTAGTGTCTCTGTGTCTCAGTGTCTCAGAGTCTCAACGTCTCTGTGTCTCAGTGTCTCTGTGTCTCTGTGTCTCTGTGTCTCAGAGTCTCAGTAAAAAGTCTGACAACACCAGGTTTTAGTCCAACCTATCTCAGAGTCTCAGCATCTCAGAGTCTCGGTGTCTCTGTGTCTTAGTGTCTCTGTGTCTCAGTGTCTCAGCATCTCAGCATCTCAGAGTCTCGGTGTCTCTGTGTCTCAGTGTCTCTGTGTCTCTGTGTCTCAGAATCTCAATGTCTCTGTGTCTCAGTGTCTCAGCGTCTCTGCGTCTCAGAGTCTCGGTGTCTCTGTGTCTCTGTGTCTCTGTGTCTCAGAGTCTCAATGTCTCTGTGTCTCTGTGTCTCAGTGTCTCAGTGTCTCAGCGTCTCAGCGTCTGAGAGTCTCGGTGTCTCTGTGTCTCTGTGTCTCAGAGTCTCAGTGTCTGAGTGCTCAGTTTCTCAGAGTCTCTGTGTCTCTGTGTATCAGAGTCTCTGTGTCTCAGTGTCTCAGTTTCTCTGTGTCTCAGTGTCTCAGCGACTGTGTGTTTCTGAGTCTCAGTGTTTCATTGTCTCAGTGACTCAGAATCTCAGTGTCTCAGTGTCTCAGTGTTTCTGTGTCTCATTGTCGCAGAGTCTCAGCGCTTCTATCTCTCTGTGTCTCTGCGTCTCAGTGTCTCAGTCTCGGTGTCTCTCTGGCTCATTGTCTCAGTGTCTCAGAGTCTCAATGTCTTTGTGTCTCTGTGTGTCAGTGCCTCTGTGCCTCCGTGTCTCAGAGTCGCAATGTCTCTGTGTCTCTGTGCCTCTGTGTCTCAGAGTCTCAGTGTCTCTGTGTCTCACTATCTCAGAGTCTCACTGTCTCAGTGTCTAGAGTCTCAGTGTCTCTGTGACTCAGAGTCTCAGTGTCTCTGTGTCTCAGTGTCTCAGTGTATCAGTCTCTCAGTGTCTCTGTGTCTCAGTGTCTCTGTGTCTCTGTGTCTCAGAGTCTCAGAATCTCAGTGTCTCTGTGTCACAGTGTCTCAGTGTCACATCGTCTCTGTGTCTCTGTGTCTCAGTGCCTCAGAGCCTCAGTGTCTCTGTGTCTCAGTGTCTATGTATCTCACTGTCTCAGAGTCTCAATGTCTCTGTGTCTCTGTCTCTCAGTGTCTCAGTGTCTGAGAGTATCAGTGTCTCAGTTTCTCAGTGTCTCAGTGTCTCTTTGTCTCTGAGTCTCAGTGTCTCCAAATCTCAGTGTCTCTGTGTCTCTGCGTCTCAGTGTCTCATTGTATCAGAGTCTCAGTGTCTCTGTGTCTCAGTTTCTTGTGTCTCAGAGTCTCAGCGTCTCTGTGTCTGTGTCTCTGTGTCTTAGTGTCTCTGTGTCTCTGTTACTCAGTCTCTCTGTGTCACTTTGTCTCAGTGTCTCAGAGTCTCTGGGTCTCTGTGTCTCAGTGTCTCAGAGTCTCAGTTTATCTGTGTCTCTGCATCTCAGTGTTTCAGTGTCTCATTGTATCAGAGTCTCAGTGTCTCTGTGTCTCTGTGTCTCAGTTTCTTGTGTCTCAGAGTCTCAGTGTCTCTGTATCTGTGTCTCTGTGTCTCAGTGTCTCTGTGTCTCTGTTACTCAGTCTCTCTGTGTCACTTTGTCTCAGTGTTTCAGAGTCTCTGGGTCTCTGTGTCTCAGTGTCTCAGAGTCTCAGTTTATCTGTGTCTCTGCATCTCAGTGTTTCAGTGTCTCAGTGTATCAGAGTCTCAGTGTCTCTGTGTCTCAGTGTCTCAGAGTCTCAGAGTTTCAGTGTCTCTGTGTTCTGTGTCTCTGTTTCTCAGTGTCTCTGTGTCTCAGTGTCGCAGTGTCTCTGTGTCCTCAGTGTCTCAGTGTCTCAGTTCCTCAGAGTCACAATGTCTCTGTGTCTCCGTGTCTCACTGTCCCTGAAACTCAATGTCTCTGTGTATCTGTGTCTCAGTGTCTCAGAGTCTCGGTGTCTCTGTGTCTCAGTGTCTCTGTGCGTCAGTCTCTCAGAGTCTCTGTGTCCCTGTGTCTCAGTGTCTCAGTGACTCAGTGCCTCAGAGTCTCAGTGTCTCTGTGCCTCACTGTCTCAGTATCTCAGTGTTTCAGAGTCTCTGTGTCTCTGTGTCTCGGTTTCTCTGTGTATCTGTGTCTCAGTATCTCAGAGTCTCTGTGTCCCAGTGTCTCTGTGTCTCAGTGCCTCCGTGTCTCAGAGTCTCTCAGTGTCTCAGTGTCTCTGTGTCTCAGTGTTTCAGAGTCTCAGTGCCTCTGTGTCTCAGTGTCTCAGAGTCTCAGAGTCTCAGTGCCTCAGAGTCTCTGTGTCTCTGTGTCTCAGTTTCTCTGTGTCTCTGTGTCTCAGTGTCGCAGTGTATCAGAGTCTCAGTGTCTCTGTGTCTCTGTGTCTCAGTGTCTCTGTGTCTCAGAGTCTCAGTGTCTCTGTGTCTGGGTCTCAGTGTCTCTGTGTCTCTGTTACTCAGTCTCTCTGTGTCACTTTGTCTCAGTGTCGCAGAGTCTCTGGGTCTCTGTGTCTCAGTGTCTCAGAGTCTCCGTTTATCTGTGTCTCTGCATCTCAGTGTTTCAGTGTTTCAGTGTATCAGTGTCTCCGTGGCTCTGTGTCTCAGTGTCTCAGTGTGCCTGTGTCACTGTGTGTCAGTCTCTCAGAGTCTCTGTGTCTCTGTGTCACAGTGCCACAGAGTCTCAGTGTTTCCGTGTCTCTGTGTCTCAATATCTCAGAGTCTCAGTGTCTATGTGTCTCTGTTTCTCAGTATCTCTGTGTCACAGAGTCTCAGTGTCTCAGAGCCTCAGTGTCTCTGTGTCTCTGCGTCTCAGTGTTTCAGCGTCTCAGCGTATCAGAGTCTCACTGTCTCAGTGTATCAGAGTCTCAGTTTCTCTGTGTCACTGTGTATCAGAGACACAGTGTCTCAGAGTCTGAGTGTATCTGTTTCTCAGTATCTCAGTGTCTCTGTGTCTCTGTGTGTCAGTCACTCAGTGTCTCTGTGTCTCTGTTTCTCAGTGCCTCAGAATCTCAGTGACTCTGTGTCTCAGTATCTCAGTGTCTTAGTGCCTCAGAGTCTCAGTGTCTATGTGTCTCAGTTTCTCAGTGACTCAGTGTCTCTGTGTCTCTGAGTCTCAGTGTCTCCGAATCTCAGTGTCTCTGTGTCCCTGCGTCTCAGAGTTTCAGTGTCTCAGTGTATCAGAGTCTCAGTGTCCCTGTGTCTCTGTATCTCAGTGTCTCTGTGTCACTGTGTCTCAGAGACACAGTGTCTCAGAGTCTAAGTGTATCTGTGTCTCTGTGTCTCAGTGTCTCAGTTTCTCTGTGTCTCTGAGTTCAGTCTCTCAGAGTCTCAGTGTCTCAGTGTCTCTGTGTCTCAGTGTCTCAGAGTCTCAGTGTCTCAGTGCCTCTGTGTCTCAGTGCCTCTGTGTCTCAGTGTCTCAGTGTCTCAGTGTCTCAGTGTCTCAGAGTCTCAGTGTCTCAGAGAGTCAGTGCCTCAGAGACTCAGTGTCTCTGTGTCTCTGTGTTTCAGTGTCTCTGTGTCTCAGTGTCTCAGAGTCTCAGTGTCTCTGTGTCTCAGTGTCCCAGTATCTGTGTCTCATAGTTTCAGTGTCTCTGTCTCTCTGAGTCTCAGTGTCTCCGTGGCTCTGTGTCTCTGTGTATCAGTGTCTCAAAGTTCAGTGTCGCTGTGTCTCTGTGTCTCAGTGTCTCTGTATCACTGTGTCTCAGAGTGTCAGTTTCTCAATGTCTCAGTGTTTCTGTCTCTATGTGTCACAGTGTCTCAGTGTTTCTGTGTCTCTGTGTCTCAGTGTCTCAGTGTCTCAATATCTGAGTGCTCAGCGTCTCAGTGTCTCTGTGTCTCAGTGTATCAGAGTCTCAGTGTTTCTGTGTCTCTGTGTCTCAGTGTCTCAGTTTCTCTGCATCTCAGTCTCTCAGAGTCTCAGTGTCTCTGTGTCTCAGTGTCTCTGTGCCTCTGTTTCTCAAAGTCTCTGTGTCTCAGCATCTCAGTTTCTCAGATCTCTGTGTCTCTGTTTCTCAGTGTCTCAGATTCTCTGTGTCTCCGTGTCTCAGAGTCTCAGTGTCTTTGTGTCTCTGCGTCTCAGTGTTTCAGTGTCTCAGTGTATCAGACTCTCAGCATCTCTGTGTCTCAGTGTCTCAGTTTCTATGCGTCTCAGTGTCTCAGTGTCTCAGTGTCTCAGTGTCTCGGTGCCTCAGTGTCTCAGTGTCTCAGAGTCTCAGTGTCTCTGTGTCTCTGTTTCTCAATCTTTCTGTGCCTCTGTTTCTCAGTGTCTCTGTGTCCCAGTGTCTCAGAGTCTCTGTGTCTCAGTGTCTCTGTCTCTGTGACTCAGTGTCTCAGTGTCTCAGTGTCTCAGAGTCTCATTGTCTCTGTGTCTCTGTGTCTCTGTGTCTCAGTGTCTCAGAGTCTCAGTGTTTCTGTGTCTCTGTGTCTCTGTCTATCAGTGTCTCAGTGTATCAGAGTCACAGTGTCTCTGTGTCTCTGTCTCTCAGTGTCTCAGTGCCTCAGAGACTCTGTGTCTCTGTGTCTCTGTGTCTCTGTGTCTCAGTGTCTCATTGCCTTGGTGTCTCAGAGTCTAAGTGTCTCTGTGTCTCTGTTACTCAGTGTTTCTGTGTCTCTGTTTCTCAATGATCCTGTGTCTCAGTGTCTCAGACTCTCAGTGTCCTTGTGTCTCTGTGTCTCAGTGCCTCAGTGTCTCACAGTCTCAGTGTCTCTGTGTCTCTGCGTCTCAGTGTTTCAGTGTCTCAGTGTTCAGAGTCTCATTGTCTCTGTGTCTCTGCGTCTCAATATTTCAGTTTCTCAGTGTCTCAGTGTCTCAGAGTGTCTGTGTCTCTGTTTCTCAGAGTCTCAATGACTCAGTGTCTCAGAATCACAGTGTCTCAGTGTCTCAGTTTCTCTGTGTCTCAGTGTCTCAGTGTCTCAGAGTCTCAGTGTCTCTGTGTCTCTGTGTCTCAGTGTCTCAGAGTCTAAGTGTCTCAGAGAGTCAGTGCCTCAGAGACTCAGTGTCTCTGTGTCTCTCTGTCTGAGTGTCTCTGTCTCTCTGTGTCTCAGTGTCCCAGCATCTGTGCCTCATAGTTTCAGTATCTCTGTCTCCCTGAGTTTCAGTGTGCCAGTGTCTCTGTGTCTCTGTGTATCAGTGTCTCAGAGTGTCAGTTTCTCAGTGTTTCTGTGTCTGTGTGTCTCAGTGTTTCTGTGTTTCTGTCTCTATGTGTCTCAGTGTCTCAGAGTCTCAATATCTGAGTGCTCAGTGACTCAGCGTCTCTGTGTCTCTGTGTCTCAGTGTATCAGAGTCTCAGTGTCTCTGTGTCTCAGTGTCTCTGTGTCTCAGTGTCTCAGTCTCTCAGAGTCTCAGTGTCATTGTGTCTCAGGGTCTCTGTGTCTCTGTGTCTCAGTCTCTCTGTGCCTCTGTTTCTCAATGTCTCTGTGTCTCAGTATCTCAGTGTCTCAGGGTCTCTGTGTCTCTGTTTCTCAGTGTCTCTGATTCTCTGTGTCTCTGTGTCTCAGTGTCTCAGAGTCTCAGTGTCTCAGTGTCTCTGGGTCTCTGGGTCTCAGTTTCTCGGGGTCTCAGGGTCTCAGTGTCTCAATGTATGTGTATCCCAGGGTCTCTGGGTCTCAGTTTCTCAGGGTCTCAGGGTCTCAGTGTCTCAATGTATGTGTATCCCAGGGTCTCTGGGTCTCAGTTTCTCAGTGTCTCAGTGTCTCAATGTATCTGTATCTCAGGGTCTCTGTGTCTCAATATATCAGTATCACAGGGTCTCAGCGTCTGAGTGTCTCAGTGTTTCAGGGTCTCAGTGTCACAGTGCCTCAGTGTCTCAGTGTCTCAGGGTCTCAGTGTTTCAGGGTCTCAGTGTCTCAGTGTCTGAGGGTCTCAGGGCCTCTGGGTCATGACGTTCTGGGTCTCAGTGTCTCTGTGTCTCAGTGTCTCAGTGTCTCATTGTCTCAGTGTCTCAGTGGCTCAGGGTCTCAGTGTCTCTTGGTCTCTGTGTCTCAGGGTCTCTGTGTCTCTGTGTCTCAGTGTCTCATGGTCTCAGTGTCTCAGTGGCTCAGGGTCTCAGTGTGTGAGTGTCTCAGTGTCTCAGGGTCTCTGGGTCACAGTTTCTCAGGGTCTCAGGGTCTCAGGTTCTCAGTGTCTCATTCTTTCAGGTTCTCTGTTTCTCAGGGTCTCTGGGTCTCAGTGTCTCTGTGTCTCAGTGTCTC
Source organism: Carcharhinus amblyrhynchos (assembly GCF_965287045.1). Classification (NCBI taxonomy): domain Eukaryota; kingdom Metazoa; phylum Chordata; class Chondrichthyes; order Carcharhiniformes; family Carcharhinidae; genus Carcharhinus; species Carcharhinus amblyrhynchos. The sequence continues at coordinate 31,575 of NW_027650224.1, read as the reverse complement.
ATGGTCTCAGTGTCTCATGGTCTCATTGTCTCAGTGTCTCTTGGTCTCTGGGTCTCAGTGTCTCAGTGTCTCATGGTCTCAATGTCGCACTGTCTCAAATTCTCAGGGCCTCTGGGTCTCAGTGTCTCAGGGTCACGGTTTCTCAGGGTCTCAGGGTCTCAGTGTCTCTGTGTCTCAGTGTCTCAGTGTCTCATGGTCTCAGTGTCTTAGGGTCTCAGTGTCTCTTGGTCTCTGGGTCTCAGGTCTCAGGTTCTCAGTCTCTCAGTGTTTCAGGGTCTCAGTTTCTCAGGGTCTCTGGGTCTCAGTGTCTCATGGTCTCAGTGTCTCAGGGTCTCAGTGTCTCTTGGTCTCTGGGTCTCAGAGCCTCAGGGTCTCATGTTCTCAGTGTCTCATTGTCTCAGTGTCTCAGTGGCTCAGGGCCTCAGAGTCTCAGTGTCTCAGTATCTCAGTGTCTCAAGGTTTCAGGGTTTCAGTGTTTCAATGTCTCAGTGTCTCAGGGTCTCAGTGTCTCAGTGTCTCAGGGTCACAGGGTCTCTGGGTCTCTTTGTCACAGGTTCTCTGGGAATCAGTGTCTCTGGGTCTCTTGGTCTCTGGATCTCATGGTCACAGGGTCTCTGCGCCTCTGGTTCTCAGTGTCTCAGGGTTTCTGGGTTTCTGGGTCTCCGTGTCTTTGTGTCTCAGGTTCTCAGTGTCTCATTGTCTCAGGGTCTCAGTGTCACAGGGTCTCAGCGTCTCAGTGTTTCAGGGTCTCAGTGTCTCAGACTCTGGGTCTCAGGGTCTCAGTGTCTCAGTCTCTCAGTGTCTCAGGGTATCAGTGTCTCTGGGTCTCTGGGTCCCAGGTTCTCTGGGTCTCTGGGTCTCAGTTTCTCAGGGTCCCAGGGTCTCCGGGTCTCTGTGTCTCTGTGTCTCTGGGTCTCAGTTTCTCAGTGTCTCTGTGTCGCAGTCTCTCAGTGTCTCAGGGTCTCTGGGTCACTACGTTCTGGGTCTCAGTGTCTCAGTGTCTCAAGGTCTCAGGGTCTCAGTGTCTCTTGATCTCTGGTTCTCTGGGTCTCTTGGTCTGTGGGTCTCACTGTCTCTGTGTCTCAGGGTCTCTGTGTCTCTGGGCCTCAGTTTCTCAGGGTCTCTGTGTCTCAGTGTCTAAGTGTCTCAGTGTATGAGTGTCTCAGTGTCTCAGTGCCTCAGTGTCCCAGGGTCTCAGGGTCTCAGTATCTCAGTGTCTCAGGGTCTCTGGGTCACAGTTTCTCAGGGTCTCAGGGTCTCAGGTTCTCAGTGTCTCAGTGTTTCAGGGTCTCAGTTTCTCATGGCCTCAGTGTCTCAGTGTCTCTTGGTCTCTGGGTCTCAGGGTCTCAGGTTCTCAGTGTCTCAGGGTCTCAGTGTCATACTGTCTCAGATTCTCAGGGTCTCTGGGTCTCAGTGTCTCAGGGTCTTAGGGCCTCTGGGTCACAGTTTCTCAGGGTCTCAGGGTCTCAGGTTCTCAGTGTCTCAGTGTTTCAGGGTCTCAGTTTCTCAGGTCTCAGTGTCTCAGTGTCTCTGTGTCTCATTGTCTCAGTGTCTCGTGTCTCTGGGTCTCAGTGTCTCAGGGTCTCTGGGCCTCAGGTATCAGTGTCTCAGGGAATCAGTGTCTCAGTGTCTCAGTGTCTCGTGTCTCTGGGACTCAGCGTCTCTGGGTCTCAGTGTCTCTGGGTCTATGGGTCTCAGTTTCTCAGGGTTTCACGGTCTCTGCGTCTCAGTGTCTCACAGTCTCACTGTCTCAGTATCTCACTGTCCCAGGGTCTCTGGTTCTCTGGGTCTCAGTGTCTCTGGGCCTCTCGGTCTCAATTTCTCAGGGTCTCTGGATCTCTGGGTCTCTATGTCTCAGTTTCTCAGGGTCTCAGAGTCTCTGTGTCTCAGTGTCTGAGGGTCTCAGGGCCTCAGGATCTCTGGGTCACTGCATGTCTGGGTCTCAGTGACTCAGTGTCTCAGGGTCTCAGGGTCCCAGGGTCGCTGGATCTCTGGTTCTCTGGCGCTCTTGGTCTGTGGGTCTCACTGACTCTGTGTCTCTGGGTCTCTGTGTCTCTGGCTCTCGGGATTTGAGTTTCTCAGGGTCTCAGGGTCTCTGAGTCTCAGTGTCACAGTGTTTCAGTGTCTCAGTGTCTCAGGGTCTCAGGGTCTCAGTGTCTCATGGTCTCAGGGTCTCTGGGTCTCTGGGTCACCGTTTCTCAGGGTCTCTGTGTCTCAGTGTCTCAGGGTCTCAGTGTCTCAGACTCTCAGGCTCTCAGTGTCTCTGTATCTCTGGGACTCAGGATCTCAGTGTCTTAAGTGTCTCAGTGTCTCAGGATCTCAGGGTCTCAGGGTCTCAGTGTCTCAGTGTCTCAGGGTCTCATGGTCTCAGGGTCTCTGGGTCTCTTTGTCTCAGGTTCCCTGGGAATTAGTGTCTCTGGGTCTCAGGTTCACAGGATCTCATGGTCACAGGGTCTCTGCGTCTCTGGGTCTCCGGGTCTCAGTGTCTCAGGGTTTCTGGGTCTCTGTGTCTTCGTGTCTCAGGTTCTCAGTGTCTCATTGTCTCAGGGTCTCAGATTCTCAGTGTCTCAGTGTCTCAGGGGCTCATAGAACATAGAACATAGAACATTACAGCGCAGAACAGGCCCTTCGGCCCACGATGTTGCGCCGACTAGTTACAAAACAATAACCCACTAACCTAAACCAATCCCTTCTCGTCCATAAACCTATCCACGGATCTCTTAAACGCCCCCAAACTAGGCGCATTTACAACTGCAGCAGGCAGGGCATTCCAATCCCTCACCACCCTCTGGGTAAAGAACCTACCCCTGACATCCGTCCTATAACTACCACCCCTTAATTTAAAGCCATGCCCCCTCGTGCTAGATTTCTCCATCAGAGGAAAGAGGCTATTACTATCCACCCTATCTAAACCTCTAATCATCTTATATGTTTCAATAAGATCCCCTCTTAGCTGCCTTCTTTCCAGCGAAAACAACCCCAAATCCCTCAGCCTCTCCTCATAGGACCTCCCCTCCATACCAGGCAACATCCTGGTAAACCTCCTCTGCACCCTCTCCAAAGCCTCCACATCCTTCCTGTAATGTGGGGACCAGAACTGCACACAGTACTCCAAGTGCGGCCGCACCAGAGTTGTGTACAGTTGCAACATGACTCAGGAACTCAGTGTCTCATTGTCTCGAGGTCTCAGGGTCTCAGTGTCTCAATGTCTCACTGTCTCAGTGTCTCAGTGTCTCAGTGTCTCTGTGTCTCACTGTCTCAGAGTCTCAATGTCTCTGTGTCTCTGTGCCTCTGTGTCTCTGTGCCTCAGTGTCTCAGAGTCTCAGAGTTTCAGTGTCTCTGGGTCTCGGTGTCTCTGTGTTTCTGTGTCTCTGAATCTCAGTGTCTCAGTGTCGCAGTCTCTCTGTGTCCTCAGTGTCTCAGTGCCTCAGAGTCACAATGTCTCTGTGTCTCCGTGTCTCACTGTCCCTGAAACTCAATGTCTCTGTGTATCTGTGTCTCAGTGTCTCAGAGTCTCGGTGTCTCTGTGTCTCAGTGTCTCTGTTCCTCAGTCTCTCAGAGTCTCTGTGTCTCTGTGTCTCAGTGTCTCAGTGACTCAGTGCCTCAGAGTCTCAGTGTCTCTGTGCCTCACTGTCTCAGTATCTCAGTGTTTCAGAGTCTCTGTGTCTCTGTGCCTCGGTTTCTCTGTGTCTCTGTGTCTCAGTATCTCAGAGTCTCTGTGTCTCGGTGTCCCAGTGACTCTGTGTCTCAGTATCTCAGAGTCTCTGTGTCTCGGTGTCCCAGTTTCTCTGTGTCTCAGTGCCTCCGTGTCTCAGATTCTCAGTGTCTCTGTGTCTCTGTTACTCAGTCCCTCTGTGTCACTTTGTCTCAGTGTCTCTGTGTCTCAGTGTTTCAGAGTCTCAGTGCCTCTGTGTCTCAGTGTCTCAGGGTCTCAGAGTCTCAATGTCTCTGTGTCTCTGCGTCTCAGTTTCTCTGTGTCTCCGTGTCTCAGTGTCTCTGTGTCTCTGTGTCTCCGAGTCTCAGTGTCTCAGTGTCTCTGTGTCTCTGTTACTCAGTCTCTGTGTCACTTTGTCTCAGTGTCTCAGGGTCTCTGGGTCTCAGTGGCTCAGTGTCTCAGAGTCTCAGTGTTTCTGTGTCTCTGTGTCCCAGTGTCTCAGTGTCTCAGCATAACAGATCCTCTGTGTCTCAGTGTCTCAGTGTCTAAGAGTCTCAGTGTCTCTGTTTCTCAGTCTCCCTATGTCTCAGTGTCTCAGTGTCTCAGAGTCTCAGTGTCTCTATGTTTCTGCATCTCAGTGTCCCTGTGTCTCAGTGTCTCAGTGTATCAGAGTCTCATTGCCTATGTGCCTCTTGTCTCAGTTTTTCAGTGTCTCAGAGTCTCTGTTTCTCAGTGTCTCAGTGTCTCAGAGTCTCAGTGGCTCTGTGTCTCTGCGTCTCAGTATTTCAGTGTCTCAGTGTATCAGAGTCTCAGTGTCTATGTGTCTCAGTGTCTCTGTGTCTCAGTTTCTCTGTGTTTCTGTTTCTCAGTGTCTCTGTGTCTCAGTGTCTCAGAGTCTCAGTGACTCTATCTCTCTGTGTCTCTGAGTCTCAGTGTCTCAGTGTCTCAGTGTCTCAGTGTCTCAGTGCCTCAGTGTCTCAGAGTCTCAGAGTCTCAATGTCTCTGTGTCTCAGTGTCACCGTGTCTCCATGTCTCAGAGTCGCAATGTCTCTGTGTCTCTGTGCCTCTGTGTCTCAGTGTCTCAGAGTCTCAATGTCTCTGTCTCTCAGTGTCACAGTGTCTCAGTGTTTCAGAGTCTCACTGTCTCAGTGCCTAGAGTCTCAGTGTCTCTGTGTCTCAGAGTCTCAGAGTCTCAGAGTCTCTGTGTCTCAGTGTCTCAGTGTCTCAGTGTCTCAGAGTCTCAATGTCTCTGTGCCTCTGTGTCTCTGTGTCTCTGTTTCTCGGTGTGTCAGAGTCTCAGAATCTCAGTGCGTCTGTGTCACAGTCTCTCAGTGTCACATAGTCTCTGTGTATCTGTGTCTCTGTGTCTCAGTGCCTCAGACCCTCAGTGTCTCTGTGTCTCAGTGTCTCTGTGTCTCAGCGCGTCAGTGTCTCTGTGTCTCAGTGTCTCTGTTACTCAGTCTCTCTGTGTCACTTTGTCTCAGTGTCTCAGAGTCTCTGGTGCTCCGTGTCTCAGTGTCTCAGAGTCAGTTTATCTGTGTCTCTGCATCTCAGTGTTTCAGTGTCTCAGTGTATCAGAGTCTCAGTGCCTCTGTGTCACTGTGTTTCAGTGTCTCAGAGTCTCATTGTCTCTGTGTCTCTGCGTCTCAATGTTTCAGTGTCTCAGTGTATCAGTGTCTCTGTGTCTCAGTGTCTCAGTGTATGAGAGTCTCAGTGTCTCAGTGTCTCTGTGTCTCAGTGTCTCAGTTTCTCTATGTCTCAGTGTCTCAGTGTCTCTGTGTCTCAGTGTCTCATTGTCTCAGAGTCTCAGAATCTCAGTGTCTCTGTGTCACAGTGTCTCAGTGTCACAGAGTCTCTGTGCCTCTGTGTCTCTGCATCTCTGTGTCTCAGTGCCTCAGAGCCTCAATGTCCCTGTGTCTCTGCGTCACAGTGTCTCCGAGTCTCGGTGTCTCTCTGTCTCAAGTGTCTCTGTGCCTCAGTGCCTCAGAGTCTCAGTGTCTCTATGTCTCAGTGTCTCAGTATCTGTGTCTCATCGTTTCAGTGTCTCTGTCTCTCTGAGTCTCAGTGTCTCCGTGGCTCTGTGTCTCTGTGTATCAGTGTCTCAAAGTTCAGTGTCGCCGTGTCTCTGTGTCTCAGTGTCTGTGTGTCACTGTGGCTCAGTGTCTCAGAGTGTCAGTTTCTCAGTGTCTATGTGTCTCAGTGTCTCAGTTTTTCCGTGTCTCTGTGTCTCAGTGTCTCAGTGTCTCAGAGTCTCTGTGTCTGACTGTCTCAGTGTCTCAGTGTCTCAGTGTATCAGAGTCTCATTGTCTCTGTTTCTCAATGTCTCTGTCTCTCAGTATCTCAGTGTCTTAGAGTCTCTCTGTCTCTGTTTCTCAGTGTCTCAGATTCTCTGTGTCTCCGTGTCTCAGTGTCTCAGAGTCTCAGTGTCTCTGTGCCTATGCTTCTCAGTGTCTCTGTGTCTCAGTGTCTCTGTCTCAGAGTCTCAGTGTCTCTGTATGTCTGTGTCTTAGTGTTTCAGTGTCTCAGTGTATCAGAGTCTCGGTGTCTCTGTGGCTCTGTGTCTCAGTGTCTCAGTTTATATGCGTCTCAGTGTCTCTGTTTCTCAATCTTTCTGTGTCTCTGTATCTCAGTGTCTTAGAGTCTCTGTGTCTCTGTTTCTCAGTGTCTCTGATTCGCTGTGTCTCTGTGTTTCTGTGTCTCAGTGTCTCAGAGTCTCAGTGTCTCTGTGTCTCTGTGTCTCAGAGTCTCACTGTCTCAGTGTGTCAGAGTCTCAGTGTCTCTGTGCCTCAGAGTCTCAGTGTCTTTGTGTCTCAGTCTCTCAGTGTCTCTGTGTCTCAGTGTCTCTGTGTCTCTGTGTCTCTGTTTCTCTGTTTCTCAGTGTCTCAGTGTCTCTGTGTCTCTGTGTCTCAGTGTCTCATTGTCTCAGAGTCTCAGAATCTCAGTGTCTCTGTGTCACAGAGTCTCAGTGTCACAGAGTCCCTGTGTCTCTGTGTCTCTGCATCTCTGTGTCTCAGTTCCTCAGAGCCTCAATGTCTCTGTGTCTCTGCGTCACAGCGTCTCAGAGTCGGTGTCTCTCTGTCTCAAGTGTCTCTGTGCCTCAGTGTCTCAGAGTCTCACTGCCTCTGTGTCTCAGTGTCTCAGTGCCTCAGAGTCTCAGTGTCTCTATTCTCAGTATCTCAGTATCTGTGTCTCATTGTTTCAGTGTCTCCATCTCTCTGAGTCTCATTGTCTCCGTGGCTCTGTGTCTCTGTGTATCAGTGTCTCAAAGTTCAGTGTCACTGTGTCTCAGTGTCTCAGTGTTTCAGTGTCTCAGTGTCTCAGAGTCTCAGTGTCTGAGTGCTCAGTGTCTCAATGTCTCACTGTCTCAGTGTCTCAGTGTCTCAATGTCTCACTGTCTCAGTGCCTCAGTGTCTCAAGGTTTCAGTGTCTCAGGGTCTCTGGGTCTCTGGGTCTCAGTGTCTCAGGGTCTCTGGGTCTCTGGGTCTTGGGGTCTCAAGGGTTTCAAGGGAGACAGAGAGACTCTGATACACTGAAACACTGAGACACTGAGACAGTCAGACACAGAGACTCTGAGACACTGAGACACTGAGACACAGAGACACAGAAACACAGAGACTCTGAGTCTCAGGGTCTCAGTGTCTCAGGGTCTCTGGGTCTCAGGATCCCTGGGTCACTGCGTGTCTGGGTCTCAGTGTCTCAGGCTCGCTGGATCTGTGGTTGTCTGGGTCTCTTGGTCTGTGGGTCTCACTGTCTCTGTGTCTCAGTTTCGCTGTGCCTCTGGGTCTCTGGGTCTTGTTTCTCAAGGTTTCTGTGTCTCAGTGTCTCAGGATCTCAGTGCCTCAGTGTCTAAGTGTCTCAGGGTCTCAGTGCATGAGTGTCTCAGTGTCTCAGTGCCTCAGCGTCCCAGGGTCTCAGTGTCTCAGTGTCTCAGTGCCTGAGGGTCTCAGGATCTCTGGGTCACAGTTTCTCAGGTTCTCAGGGTCTCTGTGTCTCAGTGTCTCAGTGTCCCAGTCCTTCAGTGTCTCAGTGTCTCAGGGTCTCAGGGTCTCAGTGTCTCAGTGTCTGAGGGTCTCTGGGTCACAGTTTCTCAGGTTCTCAGGGTCTCTGTGTCTCAGTGTCTCAGTGTCCCAGTCCTTCAGTGACTCAGTGCCTCAGTGTCTCAGGGTCTCAGTGTCTCACAGTCTCTGTATCTCAGGGTCTCTGTGTCTCAGTGTCTCAGGGTCTCAGGGTCTCTGGGTCTCAGAGTCTCTGCATCTCAGTGTCCCAATGTCTCAGGGTCTCTGGGTCTCAGGGTATCCAGGTCCCTGTGTCTCTGGGTTTCAGTGCCTCAGGGTCTCAGTGTCTCAGGGTCTCAGCGTCTCAGGGTCTCAGTCTCTCAGTATCTCAGCGTCTCAGTGTCACAGGGTCTCAGCTTCTCAGTATCTCAGTGTCTCAGTATCTCAGGATCTCAAGGGTCACTGGGTCTCAGCGTCTCTGGGTCTCAGCGTCTCTGGGTCACCGTGTCTCAGGGTCTCAGCGTCTCAGGGTTTCTGTGTCTCTGGGTCTCTGGGTCTCAGGGTCTCAATGTCTCAGGGTCTCTGGGGATCTGGGTCTCTGGTTCTCTGGGTCTCAGGGTCTCTGGGTCTCAGTGTCCTAGTGTCTCAGGTTACCAGTGTCTCAGTATCTCAGGGTCTCAGTGTCTCAGAGTTTCAGTGTCTCAGGATCTCAGGATCTCAGTGTCTCTGTGTCTCAGGGTCTCGGGGTCTCTGTGTTTCAGTGTCTTAGTTTCTCAGGGTCTCAGGGTCTCAGTGTCTCAGTGTCTCTCTGTCTCAGTGTCTCAGTGTCTCAGGGACTCAGGGTCTCAGTTTCTCAGCTCTCAGTGTCTCAGGGTCTCAGTACCTCACTGTCTCAGGGCCTCAGTCTCAGTGTCTCAGGGTCTCAGTCTCTCAGTGTCTCAGGGGCTCAGGAACTCAGTGTCTCATTGTCTCGAGATCTCAGGGTCTCAGTGTCTCAGTGTCTCAATGTCTCACTGTCTCAGTGTCTCAGGGTTTCAGTGTCTCAGGGTCTCAGTGTCTCAGGGTCTCTGCGTCTTCAGCTCTCAGAGTCTCAGGGACTCAGTGTCTCAGGGTCTCAGGATCCCTGGGTCACTGTGTGTCTGGGTCTCAGTGTCTCAGGGTCTCAGGGTCTCTGGATCTGTGGTTCTCTGGGTCTCTTGGTCTGTGGGTCAAACTGTCTCTGTGTCTCAGTGTCTCTGTGCCTCTGGGTCTCTAGGTCTCTGGGTCTTGTTTCTCAAGGTTTCTGTGTCTCAGTGTCTCAGGATCTCAGTGTCTCAGTGTCTAAGTGTCTCCGGGTCTCAGTACCTCAGTGTCTCAGGGTCTCAGTGTCCCAGGGTCTCAGTGTCTCAGTGTCTGAGGGTCTCAGGGTCTCTGGGTCACAGTTTCTCAGGGTCTCAGGGTCTCTGTGTCTCAGTGTCTCAGGGTCTCAGTGTCTCACGGTCTCTGTATCTCAGGGTGTCAGTGTCTCAGTGTCTCAGTGTCCCAGTCCTTCAGTGTCTCAGTGTCTCAGGGTCTCAGGGTCTCAATGTCTCAGTGTCTCATGGTCTCAGGGTCTCTGGGTCTCAGAGTCTCCGGGTCTCAGTGTCCCAATGTCTCAGGGTCTCTGGGTCTCAGGGTATCCAGGTCCCTGTGTCTCTGGGTTTCGGTGTCTCAGCATCTCAGTGTCCCAGGGTCTCAGTGTCTGAGTCTCTCAGTCTCTCAGCATCTCAGCGTCTCAGTGTCACAGGGCCTCAGCTTCTCAGTGTCTCAGAGTCTCAGGATCTCAAGGGTCTCTGGGTCTCTGGGCCTCAGCGTCTCTGGGCCTCAGTGTCTCAGGGTCTCAGTCTCTCAGTGTCTCAGTGTCTCAGTTTCTCTTGGTCTCAGTGTCTCAGGGGCTCTGGGTCTCAGGGTCCCTGGGTCTCAGGGTCCCAATGTCTCTGGGTCTCTGTGTCTCAGGGTCTCCGGGTCTCTGTGTCTCATGGTTTCAATGTATCATGATCTCAGTGTCTCTCTGTCTCAGTGTCTTCAGTGTCTTCAGTGTCTTCGGGTCTCAGTGTCTCAGGGTATCAGTGTCTCAGGGTATCAGTGTCTAAGTGTCTCAGTGTCTCGTGTCTCTGCGACTCAGCGTCTCTGGGTCTCACTGTCTCTGGGTCTCTGGGTCTATGGGTCTCTGGGCCTCAGTTTCTCAGGGTCTCTGTGTCTCAGGGTCTCTGTGTCTCAGAGTCTCAATGTCTCAGGGTCTCAAGGTCTCATTGTCTCAGTGTCTCAGGGCCTCACAGTCTCACAGCCTCAGGGGCTCAGGGCCACAGTGTCTCAGTGTCTCAGGTTCTCAGTGTCTCAGGGTGTCAGGGCCTCAGTGTCTCAGGGTCTCAGTGTCTCAGTGTCTCAGGGACTCAGGGTCTCAGTGTCTCAGCTCTCAGTGTCCCAGTGTCTCAGTGTCTCACTGTCTCAGTGTCTCAGGGTTTCAGTGTCACAGGGACTCAGGGTCTCAGTGTCTCAGCTCTCAGTGTCTGAGGGTCTCAGTGTCCCACTGTCTCAGTGTCTCAGGGTCTCAGTGCCTCAGGGTCTCTGTCTCTCTGTGTCTCTGGGTCTCAGTGTCTCAGGGTCTCTGGGACTCAGGGTCTCCAGGTCTCAGGGTTTCAGTGTCTCAGTGTCTCACTGTCTCAGTGTCTCAGAGTCTCAGGGCCTCAGGGTCTCAGTGTCTCAGGGTCTCCGTGTCACAGGGAATCAGTGTCTCAGTGTCTCAGTGTCTCGTGTCTCGTGTCTCTGGGACTCAGCGTCTCTGGGTCTCAGTGTCTCTGGGTCTCTGAGTCTCAGTTTCTCAGCGTCTCAGCGTCTCAGTGTCTCTGCGTCTCAGTGTCTCAGGGTCTCAGGCTCTCTGTGTCTCAGTGTCTCAGTATCTCACTGTCTCAGTGTCTCAGGGTCTCTGTGTCTCAGTGTCTCTGGGAATCTGGGTCTCTGGGTCTCTGGGTCTCAGTGTCTCTGGGTCTCAGGGTCTCATGTTCTCAGTGTCTCAGTGTTTCATGGTCTCAGTGTCACACTGTCTCAAATTCTCAGGGTCTCTGGGTCACAGTTTCTCAGGGTCTCAGTGTCTCTTTGTCTCAGTGTCTCATGGTCTCAGTGTCTCAGTGTCTTAGGGTCTCAGGTCTCAGGTTCTCAGTCTCTCAGTGTTTCAGGGTCTCAGTTTCTCAGGGTCTCTGGGTCTCAGTGTCTCATGGTCTCAGTGTCTCAGTGCCTCATGGTCTCAGTGACTCAGTTTCTCAGGGTCTCAGTGTCTCTTGGTCTCTGGGTCTCAGGGTCTCAGGTTCTCAGTGTCTCATAGTCTCAGTGTCTCAGTGGCTCAGGGCCTCAGAGTCTCATTCTCTCAGTGTCTCAAGGTCTCAGGGTTTCAGTGCTTCAATGTCTCAGTGTCTCAGTGTCTCAGGGTCACAGGGTCTCTGGGTCTCTTTGTCTCAGGTTCTGTGGGAATCAGGGTCTCTGTGTCTCTGGGTCTCTTGGTCTCTGGATCTCATGGTCACAGGGTCTTTGCGCCTCTGGGTCTCACTGTCTCAGGGTTTCTGGGTTTCTGGGTCTCCGTGTCTCCGTGTCTCAGGTTCTCAGTGTCTCATTGTCTCAGGGTCTCAGTGTCACAGGGTCTCAGCATCTCAGTGTTTCAGGGTCTCAATGTCTCTGTGTCTCAGGGTCTCAGTGTCTAGGGTCTCTGGGTCTCTGGGTCTCAGGTTCTCTGCGTCTCTGGGTCTCAGTTTCTCAGGGTCTCAGGGTCTCCAGGCCTCTGGGTCTCTGTGTCTCAGTTTCTCAGTGTCTCTGTGTCGCAGTCTCTCAGTGCCTCAGGGTCTCTGGGTCACTACGTTCTTGGTCTCAGTGTCTCAGTGTCTCAAGGTCTCAGGGTCTCAGTGTCTCTTGATCTCTGGTTCTCTGGGTCTCTTGGTCTGTGGGTCTCACTGTCTCTGTGTCTCAGGGTCTCTGTGTCTCTGGGCCTCAGTTTCTCAGGGTCTCTGTGTCTCAGTGTCTCAGTGTCGCAGGGTCTCTGTGTCTCAGTGTCTCAGAGTCTCAGTGTATGAATGTCTCAGTGTCTCAGGATCTCAGTGTCTCAGTGTCCCAGGGTCTCAGGTCTCAGTATCTCAGTGTCTCAGGGTGTCTGGGTCTCTGCGTCACAGTTTCTCAGGGTCTCAGGGTCTCAGGTTCTCAGTGTCTCAGTGTTTCAGGGTCTCAGTGTCTCAGGGTCTCAGTGTCATACTGTCTCAGATTCTCAGGGTCTCTGGGTCTCAGTGTCTCAGGGTCTCTGGGTCACAGTTTCTCAGGGTCTCAGGGTCTCAGGTTCTCTGTGTCACAGTGTTTCAGGGTCTCAGTTTCTCAGGGTCTCTGGGTCTCAGTGTCTCTGTGTCTCAGTGTCTCATGGTCTCAGTGTCTCAGTGACTCAGGGTCTCAGTGTCTCTTGGTCTCTGGGTCTCAGGGTCTCAGTTTCTCAGTGTCTCAGTGTTTCAGGGTCTCAGTTTCTCAGGGTCTCTGGGTCTCAGTGTCTCTGTGTCTCAGTGTCTCTGTGTCTCAGTGTCTCATTGTCTCAGTGTCTCAGTGTCTCAGTGTCTCAGGGTCTCTGGGCCTCAGGGTCTCTGGGTCTCAGTGCCTCAGGGTCTGTGGGTCTCTGTGTCTCAGGGTCTCTGGGTCTCAGGGTCTCAGTGTCTCAATGTCTCAGCATCTCAGCGTCTCAGGGTCTCAGTGTCGCAGTGTCTCAGTGTCTCAGTGCCTCAGTGTCTCAGTATCTCAGGGTCTCAGTGTCACCGTGTCTCAGGGTCTCTGGGTCTCAGTTTCTCAGGATCTCAGTGTCTCAGTGTCTCAGGGTATCAGTGCATCTCTGTCTCAGAGTCTCTGTGCCTCAGTGTCCCAGGCACTCAGCATCTCAGGGTCTCTGGGTCTCAATGCCTCAGGGTCTATGGGTCTCAGAGTCTCTGGGTCTCATTGTCTCAGTGTCTCAGAGTCACAGTGTCTCAGGGCCACAGGGTCTCAGTGTCTCAGGTTCTCAGTGTCTCAGGGTCTCAGGATCTCAGTGTCTCAGTGTCTCAGGGACTCAGGGTCTCAGTGTCTCAGCTCACAGTGTCTCAGGGTCTCAGTGTCTCAGGGTCTCAGTGCCTTAGAGTCTCTGGTTCTCTGGGTCTCAGTGTCTCTGAGTTCTGGTCCCCGCATTACAAGAAGGATGTGGAGGCGTTGGAGAGGGTGCAGAGGAGGTTTACTAGGATGGTGCCTGGTATGGTGGGGAGGTCCTATGAGGAGAGACTGAGGGATTTAGGGTTGTTTTCGTTGGAAAGAAGGCGGCTAAGAGGGGATCTTATTGAAACATATAAGATGATTAGAGGTTTAGATAGGGTGGATAGTGATAGCCTTTTTCCTCGGATGGAGAAAGCTAGCACGAGGGGGCATGGCTTTAAATTAAGGGGGGGTAGCTACAGGACGGATGTCAGGGGTAGGTTCTTTACCCAGCGGGTGGTGAAGGATTGGAATGCCCTGCCTGCTGCAGTTGTAAATGCGTCTAGTTTGGGGGCGTTTAAGAGATCTCTGGATAGGTTTATGGACGAAAAGGGATTGGTATAGGCTAGTGGGTCATTGTTTTTGTAACTGGTCGGCGCAACATCGTGGGCCGAAGGGCCTGTTCTGCGCTGTAATGTTCTATGTTCTATGTTCTATGTTCTGGGTCTTGGGGTCTCAGTTTCTCAGGGTCTCTTGCTCTCTGGGTCTCAGTTTCTCAGGGTCTCAGAGTCTCTGTGTCTCAGTGTCTGAGGGTCTCAGGGTCTCAGGATCTCTGGGTCACTGCATGTCTGGGTCTCAGTGACTCAGTGTCTCAGGGTCTCAGGGTCTGAGGGTCTCTGGATCTCTGGTTCTCTGGCTCTCTTGGTCTGTGGGTCTCACTGTCTCTGTGTCTCAGTGTCTTAGGGTCTCAGGGTCTCAGGATCTCTGGGTCACTGCATGTCTGGGTCTCAGTGACTCAGTGTCTCAGGGTCTCAGGGTCTAAGGGTCTCTGGATCTCTGGTTCTCTGGCTCTCTTGGTCTGTGGGTCTCACTGTCTCTGTGTCTCAGGGTCTCTGTGTCTCTGGATCTCTGGGTCTCGGGGTCTGAGTTTCTCAGGGTCTCAGGGTCTCAGGGTCTCTGCTCTCAGTGTCTCAGGGTCTCAGTGCCGCACTGTCTCAGTGTCTCAGGGTCTCAGTCTCTCAGTGTCTCAGTGTCTCAGTGTCTCAGGGTCTCAGTCTCTCAGTTTCTCTGGGTCTCAGTTTCTCTGGGTCTCAGTGTCTCAGGGTCTCTGGGTCTCAGGGTCCCTGGGTCTCAGGGTCCCAATGTCTCAGGGTCTCAGGATCTCCGGGTCTCTGTGTCTCAGGGTTTCAATGTCTCAGTGTCTCAGTGTCTCTCTGTCTTAGTGTCTCAGTGCCTTCGGGTCTCAGTGTCTCAGGGTATCAGTGTCTCAGGGTATCAGTGTCTCAGTGTCTCGTGTCTCTGAGACTCAGCATTTCTGGGTCTCAGCGTCTGTGGGTCTTTGGGTCTATGGGTCTCTGGCCCTCAGTTTCTCAGGGTCTCAGGGTCTCTGTGTCTTAGTGTCTCTGGTTCTCTGGGTCTCAGGGTCTCTGGGTCTCAGGGTGTCATTGTTTCAGTGTCTCAGTGTCTCAGGGTCTCAGTGTCTCAGGGTCTCAGTGTCTCAGCTCTCGGTGTCTCAGGGTCTCAGTGTCTCAGCGTCTCAGGGACTCAATCTCTCAGTGTCTCAGTGTTTCAGGGTCTCTGGGTCTCTGCATCTCTGCGTCTCAGCGTCTCAGAGTCTCACCGTCTCAGAGTCTCTGCATCTCTGCGTCTCAGATTCTCACGTTGCCAGTGTCACTGCCTCTCAGAGTCCCTGCGTCTCAGAGTCTCAACGTCTCAGAGTCTCTGCGTCTCAGAGTCTCAGCATCTCAGAGTCTCTGCGTCTCAGAGTCTCTGATTCTCTGCGTCTCAGAGTCTCTGATTCTCTGCGTCTCAGAGTCTCTGTGTCTCAGAGTCTCAGAGTCTCACAGTGTCAGAGTCTCTGCGTTTCAGAGTCTCTGCGTCTCAGAGTTTCAGAGTCTCTGCATCTCAGAGTCTCAGGGACTCAGACTCTCTTTGTCTCAGCATCTCTGCATCTCAGATTCTCTGCGTCTCTGCGTCTCAGAGTCTCTGAGTCACTGCGTCTCAGAGACTCAGCGTCTCAGAGTCGCAGCATCTCAGTGTCTCAGCGTCTCAGAGTCAGAGCATCAGAGTCTCTGCGTCTCTGCGTCTCAGAGTCTCTGAGTCACTGCGTCTCAGAGACTCAGCGTCTCAGAGTCACAGCATCTCAGTGTCTCAGCGTCTCAGAGTCAGAGCATCAGAGTCTCTGCGTCTCTGAGTCTCTGCGTCTCAGTGTCTCTGCGTCTCAGTGTCTCAGCGTCTCAGAGTCAGATCATCAGAGTCCCTGCGTCTCAGAGTCTCAGCGTCTCAGAGTCTCAGAGTCTCTGCGTCTCAGAGTCTGAGAGTTTCTGTGTCTCAGAGTCTCTGACTCTCTGCGTCTCAGAGTCTCAGGGTCTCAGACTCTCTTTGTCTCAGAGTCAGAGCGTCACAGAGTCTCTGCGTCTCAGAGTCTCAGCTTCTCAGAGTGTCTGCATCTATGCATATCAGAGTCTCTGCGTTTCAGAGTCTCATGGTCTCAGAATCTCAGCGTCTCAGAGTCTCATGGTCTCAGAATCTCAGCGTCTCAGAGTCTCTTCATCTTAGAGTCTTTGCGTCTCAGAGTCTCTGTGTCTCAGAGTCTCTGCGTCTCTGCATCTCAGAGTCTCTGAGTCACTGCGTCTCAGAGACTCAGCGTCTCGGAGTCTCAGCGTCCCAGAGTCTCAGCTTCTCAGAGTCTCACAGTCTCTGTGTCTCAGAGTCTCAGACTCTCTGCGTCTCATAGTCCCAGAGTCTCTGCGTCTCAGAGTCTCAGAGTCTCTGTGTCTTTGCGTCTCTGCGTCTCAGAGTCTCTGTGTCTCAGAGTCTCTGCGTCTCTGTGTCTCTGCGTGTCAGGGTCTCTGCATCTCAGAGTCTCAGAGTCTCGGCATCTCAGAGCCTCTGCGTCTCAGACTCTCAGAGTCTCTGCGACTCAGAGTCTCTGTGCCTCTGCGTCTCAGCGTCTTTGCGTCTCAGAGTCTCTGCGTGTCAGAATCTCTGCATCTCTGCATCTCAGAGTCTCTGCGTCTCTGCGTCTCAGAGTCTCTGAGTCACTGCGTCTCAGACACTCAGCGTCTCAGAGTCTCAGCGTCTCAGAGTCTCAGCTTCTCAGAGTCTCAGACTCTCTGCATCCCATAGTCCCAGAGTCTCTGCGTCTCAGAGTCTCAGAGTCTCTGTGTCTCAGAGTCTCAGGGTCTCTGCGTCTCTGCATGTCTGAGTCTCTGCGTCTCAGAGTCTCAGAGTCTCGGTGTCTCAGACTCTCAGAGTCTCTGCAACTCAGAGTGTCTGTGCCTCTGCGACTCAGCATCTTTGCGTCTCAGAGTCTCTGCGTGTCAGAATCTCAGAATCTCTGCACCTCTGCATCTCTGCGTCTCAGAGTCTCTGCGTCTCAGAGTCTCAGCGTCTCAGATTATCTCTGTCTCAGAGTCTCAGCGTCTCAGAGAATCTGCGTCTCTGCGTCTCAGAGTCTCAGCGTCTCAGAGTCTCAGACTCTCAGAGTCTCAGAGTCTCAGCGTCTCAGAGTCTCTGCGTCTCAGATTATCTGCCTCTCCGCGTCTCAGAGTCTCAGAGTCTCTGCGTCTCTGAGTCTCAGCATTTCAGAGTCTCTGAGTCTCGGCGTCTCAGGGTCTCTGCGTCTCAGGGTCTCAGAGTCTCAGAGTCGCTGTGTCTCAGAGTCTCAGCGTCTTAGGGGATCTGCGTCTCTGCGTCTCAGAATCTCTGCATCTCAGAGTCTCTGACACACAGCGTCTCGGAGTCTCAGTGTCTCAGCGTCTCAGAGTCACAGCGTGTCAGAGTCTCAGAGTGTCAGCGTCTCAGAGTCTGTGCATCTCTGTGTCTCAGCATCTCTGCGTCTCAGAGTCTCAGCATTTCAGAGTCTCTGAGTCTCTGCGTCTCTGCGTCTCAGGGTCTCAGAGTCTCTTCGTCTCAGGGCCTCACGTCTCTGCGTCTCAGAGTCTCCGTGTCTCAGAGTCTCTGCGTCTCAGAGTCTCAGCGTCTCAGACTCTCTGCGTCTCAGCGTCTTAGTGTCTCAGAGTCTCTGCGTCTCAGAGTCTCTGAGTCACTGCGTCTCAGTCTCAGCGTCTCAGTGTCTCCGCGTCTCAGAGTCTCTCCATCTCAGAGTCTCTGTGTCTCAGAGTCTCTGTGTGTCAGCGACTCAGAGTTTCTGTGTCTCAGAATCTCAGCATCTCAAAGACTCTGTGTCTCAGAGACTCAGAGTCTCAAAGACTCTGCGTCTCAGATTCCCTGCGTCTATGAGTCCCTGCATCTCAAAGTCACCACGTCTCTGCGTCTCAGAGTCTAAGCGTCTCAGAGTCTCCGTGTCTCAGCGTCTCTGCGTCACAGAGACGCAGAGACTCAGCGTCTCAGAGTCTCTGCGTCTCTGCGTCTCAGAGTCTCTGTGTCTCTGCGTCTCAGCGTCTCTGCATCTCAGGGTCTCAGCGTCCATGCGTCTCAGAGTATATGTGCCTCAGAGTCTCAGACTCTCAGAATCTCGGAGTCTCTGCGTCTCAGCGTCTCAGCATCTCTGCGTCTCAGGGACTCACCGTCTTTGTGTCTCAGAGTCTCTGCGTCTCAGAGTTACTACGTCTCAGAGTTACTGCTTCTCAGAGTCTCTGCATCTCAGGGTCTCAGAGTCTCTGTGTCTCAGAGTCTCAGAGTCTCGGCCTCTCAGAGTCTCAGTGTCTCAGAGTCTCTGCATCTCAGAGCCTCAGTGTCTCAGCGTCTCTGCATCTCAGAGTCTCTCCGTCTCAGAGTCTCTCCGTCTCAGAGTCTCCGCGTCTCAGAATATCTGCGTCTCAGAGTCTCTGCGTCTCAGAGTCTCTGTGACTCAGATTCTCACATTCTCAGAGTCTCTGCGTCTCAGAGCCCCTGTGTCTCAGAGCCTCTGCATCTCTGCGTCTCAGAGTCTCTGAGTCACTGCGTCTCAGAGACTCAGCGTCTCAGCGTCTCAGAGTCTCAGTGTCTCAGAGTCTCTGCGTCTCAGTCTCAGCGTCTCAGTGTCTTTGCGTCTCAGAGTGTCTGAGTCTCTGCGTCTCAGAGGCTCAGAATCTCTGTGTCTCAGAGTCTCTGCGTCTCAGATTCTCTGCCTCTCAGAGTCTCAGAGTCTCTGTGTCCCAGAGTGTCTGTGTCTCACAGTCTCTGCATCTCAGAGTCTCTGCACCTCAGAGTCTCTGCATCTCAGAGTCTCAGAGACTCAGTGTCTCAGAGTCACAGCGTCTCAGAGTCACGGAGCCTCAGAGTCCCGGAGTCTCTGCGTCTCTGCGCCTCAGAGTTTCTGTGTCTCAGAGTTTCTACGTCTCAAAATCTGCTTCTCAGAGTCTCAGAGTCTCTGCGTCTCAGCGACTCAGAGACTCAGAGTTTCTACGTCTCAGAATCTTAGCGTCTCAAAGACTCTTTGTCTCAGATTCCCTGCGTCTACGAGTCCCTGTGTCTCAGAGTCACTGCGTCTCTGCATCTCGGCATCTCTGCATCTCAACGTCTCAGAGTCTCTGCGTCTCAGAGTCTCTGCGTCTCTGCTTCTCATAATCTCTGCCCCTCAGAGTCTCAGAGTCTCTGTGTCCCAGAGTGTCTGCGTCTCTGTCTCTGCATCTCAGAGTTTCAGAGACTCAGCGTCTCAGAGTCACAGCGTCTCAGAGTCACAGCGACTCAGAGTCTCGGAGTCCCTGCAGCTCTGCGTCTCAGAGTTTCTATGTCTCAGAGTTTCTGCGTCTCAAAATCTGCTTCTCAGAGTCTCAGAGTCTCTGTGTCTCAGAATCACAGCGTCTCAAAGACTCTGCGTCTCAGAGTCTCAGAGTCTCAAAGACTCTGCGTCTCAGATTCCCTGCGTCTACGAGTCCCTACGTCTCAGAGTCACTCCGTCTCTGCGTCTCTGCGTCTCAGAGTCTGTGCGTCTCTGCGTTCTAGAGTCTCTGTGTCTCTGCGCCTCATAATCTGTGCATCACAGCGTCTCAGAGTCTCTACGTCTCAGAGTCTCTGCGTCTCAGAGTCTCAGAGTCTCTGTGTCTCAGAGTGTCTGCGTCTCTGTGTCTCTGCATCTCCGAGACACAGCGTCTCAGACTCACAGTTTCTCAGAGTCTTGGAGTCCCTGCGTCTCGGAGTCTCTGCGTCTCTGCGGCTCAGATTCTATGCGTCTCAGAGTGTCTGCGTCTCTGTGTCTCTGCCTCTCAGAGTCTCAGAGACTCAGCGTCTCAGAGTCTCTGCGTCTCTGCGTCTCAGAGTCTCTGTGTCTCTGCGTCTCAGCGTCTCTGCATCTCAGGGTCTCAGCGTCCATGCGTCTCAGAGTCTATGCGCCTCAGAGTCTCAGACTCTCAGAATCTTGGAGTCTCTGCGTCTCAGCGTCTCAGCATCTCTGCGTCTCAGAGACTCACCGTCTCTGTGTCTCAGAGTCTCTGCGTCTCAGAGTTACTACGTCTCAGAGTTACTGCTTCTCAGAGTCTCAGAGTCCCTGTGTCTCAGAGTCTCAGAGTCGCGGCCTCTCAGAGCCTCAGTGTCTCAGAGTCTCTGCATCTCAGAGCCTCAGTGTCTCAGCGTCTCTGCGTCTCAGAATCTCTGCGTCTCAGAGTCTCTCCGTCTCAGAGTCTCCGTGTCTCAGAATATCTGCGTCTCAGAATATCTGCGTCTCAGAGTCTCTGCGTCTCAGAGACTCTGTGACTCAGATTCTCAAATTCTCAGAGTCTCTGTGTCTCAGAGCCTCTGCGTCTCTGCGTCTCTGCGCCTCTGCGTTTCAGAGTCTCAGCGTCTCAGAGTCTCAGCATTTCAGAGTCTTTGCGTCTCAGAGTCTCTGAGTCTCTGCGTCTCAGAGGCTCAGAATCTCTGTGTCTCAGATTCTCTGCATCTCAGAGTCTCTGCGTCTCAGAGTCTCTGCCTCTCAGAGTCTCAGAGTCACTGTGTCCCAGAGTGTCTGCATCTCAGAGTCTCAGAGACTCAGCGTCTCAGAGTCACAGCGTCTCAGAGTCTTGGAGCCTCAGAGTCTCTGCGTCTCTGCGTCTCAGAATTTCTGTGTCTCAGAGTTTCTGCATCTCAAAATCTGCTTCTCAGAGTCTCAGAGTCTTTGCGTCTCAGAGTCTCTGCATCACAGAGTCTCTGCGTCTCAGCGACTCAGAGACTCAGAGTTTCTGCATCTCAGAATCTCAGAGTCTCAGCGTCTCAAAGACTCTTCGTCTCAGATTCCCTGCGTCTACAAGTCCCTATGTCTCAGAGTCTCTGCGTCTCTGCGTCTCAGAGACTATGCGTCTCGGAGTCTCTGCGTCTCTGCGTCTCATAATCTGCATCTCATGTCTCAGAGTCTCTGCGTCTCTGCGTCTCAGAGACTATGCGTCTCGGAGTCTCTGCGTCTCTGCGTCTCATAATCTGCATCTCAGAGTCTCAGAGCCTCTGCGTCTCAGAACCTCTGCCCCTCAGAGTCTCAGAGTCTCTGTATCCCAGAGTGTCTGCGTCTCTGTCTCTGCATCTCAGAGTCTCAGAGACTCAGCGTCTCAGAGTCACAGCGTCTCAGAGTCACAGTGCCTCAGAGTCTCGGAGTCTCTGCAGCTCTGTGTCTCAGAGTTTCTGCGTCTCAAAATCTGCTTCTCAGAGTCTCAGACTTTCTGCGTCTCAGAATTTCAGCGTCTCAAAGACTCTGCGTCTCAGATTCCCTGTGTCTACGAGTCCCTGCATCTCAGAGTCACTACGTCTCTGCGTCTCAGAGTCTCTGCGTCTCAGAGTCTCAGCCTACATAGAACATAGAACATAGAACATTACAGCGCAGAACAGGCCCTTCGGCCCACGATGTTGCGCCGACCAATTAAAAAGCAATGACCCTCTAACCTAAACCAATCCCTTTCCATCCATAAACCTATCCACGGATCTCTTAAACGCCCCCTAACTAGGCGCATTTACAACTGCAGCAGGCAGGGCATTCCAATCCCTCACCACCCTCTGGGTAAAGAACCTACCCCTGACATCCGTCCTATAACTACCACCCCTTAATTTAAAGCCATGCCCCCTCGTGCTAGCTTTCTCCATCCAAGGAAAAAGGCTATCACTGTCCACCCAATCTAAACCTCTAATCATCTTATATGTTTCAATAAGATCCCCTCTTAGCCACCTTCTTTCTAATGAAAACAACCTCAAATCCCTCAGTTTCTCCTCATAGGACCTCCCCTCCATACCAGGCAACACCCTGGTAAACCTCCTCTGCACCCTCTCCAAAGCCTCCACATCCTTCCTATAATATGGGGACCAGAACTGCACACAATACTCCAAGTGCGGCCGCACCAGAGTTGTGTACAGTTGCAATATGACGCTGCGGCTCCTAAATTCAATCCCCCTACCAATAAACGCCAAGACACCGTATGCCTTCCCAACAACCTTATCTACTTGATTCCCAACTTTCAGGGATCTATGTACACATACACCTAGATCCCTCTGTTCATCCACACTATTCAGAGTCCTACCGTTAGCCCTATACTCTACACATGCGTCTCAGAGTCTCGGACTCTCAGAATCTCGGAGTCTCTGCGTCTCTGCGTGTCAGTGTCTCAGAGTCTCTGCCTCTCAGAGGCTCAGCGTCTCAGTGTCTCTGCATCTCAGAGACTCACCGTCTCTGTGCCTTAGAGACTCTGCGTCTTAGAGTTACTGCTTCTCAGAGTCTGTGCGGCTCAGAGTCTCTGCATCTCAGAGTCTCAGTGTTTCTGCGTCTCAGAGTCTCTGCGTCTCAGAGGATCTCCGTCTCAGAGTCTCTGTGTCTCTGCAGCTCACAGTCTCCGTGTCACAGAATATCTGCATCTCAGAGTCTCTGCGTCTCAGAGTCTCTGCGTCTCAGAGTCTCTGTGACTCAGATTCTCACATTCTCGGAGTCTCTGCGTCTCAGAGCCCCTGTGTCTCAGAGTCTCTGCATCTCTGCGTCTCAGAGTCTCAGCGTCTCAGTGTCTTTGTGTCTCAGAGTCTCTGCATCTCTGCGTCTCAGAGGCTCAGAGTCTCTGTGTCTCAGAGTCTCTGCCTCTCAGAGTCTCAGAGTCTCTGTGTCCCAGAGTGCCTGCGTCTCTATCTCTGCATCTCAGAGTCTCAGAGACTCTGCGTCTCAGAGTCTGTGCGTCTCAGAGGCTCAGAGACTCAGAGTTTCTGCATCTCAGAATCTCAGAATCTCAGCGTCTCAAAGACTCTGCATCTCAGAGTCTCAGAGTCTCAAAGACTCTGCGTCTCAGGTTCCCTGCGTCTACGAGTCCCTGTGTCTCAGAGTCACTACGTCTCTGCATCTCAGCGTCTCAGAGACTCTGCGACTCAGAGTCTCTGCATCTCAGAGTATCTGCTTCTCAGAGTTTTAGCGTATCAGTGTCTCATAGTGTCAGAGTCTCTGTGTCTCAGACTCTATGCGCCTCGGAGTCTCTGCGTCTCAGAGTCTCTGCATATCAGAGTCTCAGTCTCACAGTCTCTGCGTCTCAGAGTGTCTGAGTCTCAGAGTCTCTGCGTCTCTGCATCTCAGAGTCTCAGAGTCACTGTGTCTCAGAGTCTCAGAGTCATTGCATCTCTGCGTCTCTAATTCTCTGCATCTCAGAGTCTCTGCGTCTCAGCGTCTCAGAGTCTCTGCTTCTCAGAATCTCTGCATCTCAGACTCTCAGAGCCTGTGCGTCATAGAGTCTCTGTGTCTCAGAAACTCTGCATCTCTGCGTCTCTGCGTATCTGCATCTCGGAATCTTTGCGTTTCAGAGTCTGTGCATCACAGAGTCTCTGCGACACTGCGTCTCTGCATCTCAGAGTCTCTGTGTCTCTGCGTCTCAGAGTTTCTGCGTCTCTGTGTCACTGCGTCTCTGCATCTCAGAGTCTCTACGTCTCAGAGTGTCTGCGTCTCAGAGTCCCTGCGTCTCTGATTCGATGCGTCTCTGCGTCTCAGAGTCTCTGCGTCTCATATTCTCTGCCTCTCAGAATCTCTGCTTCTCAGAGTCTCAGAGTCTCTACGTCTCTGTGTCTCAGAGTCTCAGAGACTTTGTGTCTCAGAGTCTCAGAGTTTCAGGGTCTCTGTGTCTCAGTGTGTCAGTGTCTCTGGATCTCTGGGTCTCAGGATTTCAGGGCCTCTGTGTTTCAGTGTCTCAGGGTCTCTGTGTCTCAGTGTGTCAGGGTCTCTGGATCACTGGGTCTCAGGCTGTCAGGGTTTCTGTGTCTCTGGGTCCCTGGGTCGCTGGGTCTCAGTGCCTCAGGGTCTCAGTGTCTCATTCTCTTAGGGTCTCTGGGTCTCAGTGTCTCTGGGTCTCTGGATCTCAGAGTCTCTGAGTCTCAGGCTCTCAGGGTCTCTGTGTCTCAGTGTCTCATTGTTTCAGAGTCTCCCTTTGTCTCAGTTTGTCAGGGTCCCTTGGTCTCTGGGGCTCAGGGTCTCTGGGTCTCTGGGTCCTTGTGTCTCTGGGTCTCTGGGTCTCAGTGTCTCAGGGTCTCAGTGTCTCATTGTCTCAGGGTCTCTGGGTCTCAGGGTCTCTAGGTCTCTGGGTCTCACTGTCTCAGGGTCTCTGTGTCTCAGTGTCTCAGGGCCTCTGGGTTTCTGGCTCTCTGGTTCTCTGGGTTTCTGGGTCTCAGTGTCTTAGTGTCTCAGGGTCTCACTGTCTCAGGGTCTCTTGGACTCTGGGTCTCTGGGACTCAGTTTCTCAGTGTCTCAGGGCCTCAGGGCCACTGGGTCATTGGGTCTCTGGGTCTTTGGTCTCTGGGTCTCAGTGTCTCAGGGCCTCTGGGTCTCTGGTTCTCAGGGTCTCAGTGTCTCAGTGTCTCTGGGTCTCTGGGTCTCTGGGACTCAGTTTCTCAGGGTCTGAGGGTCTCATGGTCTCAATGTCTCAGTGTCTGAGTGTCTCATGGTTTCTGGATCTCTGGGTCTCAGGGTCTCAAGGTGTCTGAGTCTCAGGGTCTCAGGGTCTCTGGGACTCAGTGTCTCAGTGTATCAGGGTCTCTGTGTCTCAGTGTCTCAGTGTCTCTGGGTCTCAAGGTCTCAGGGTCTCAGTGTCTCATGGTCTCAGGGTCTCAGTGTCTCTGGGTCTCTGGGTTTCTGGATCTCAGGGTCTCTGAGTCTCTGAGTCTCAGGCTCTCAGGGTCTCTGTGTCTCAGTGTCTCATTGTTTCAGAGTCTCTTTGTCTCTGTGTGTCAGGGTCCCTTGGTCTCTGGGGCTCAGGGTCTCTGGGTCTCATTGTCTCAGTGTCTCATTGTCTCAGGGTCTCTGGGTCTCTGGGTCTCACTGTCTCAGGGTCTCTGTGTCTCAGTGTCTCAGGGCCTCTGGGTTTCTGGCTCTCTGGTTCTCTGGGTTTCTGGGTCTCAGTGTCTCAGTGTCTCAGGGTCTCTGGGTCCTGGGTCTCAGTTTCTCAGGGTTTGAGGATCTCTATGTCTCAGTGTCTCAGGGTCTCTGGGTCTCTGGGTCTCAGTTTCTCAGGGTATCTGGGTCTCAGTGTCTCAGCGTCTCAGGGTCTCAGGGTCTCTGGGTCTCTGGATCTCAGTGTCTCAGTGCCTCTGGGTCACTGGGTCTCTGATTCTCTGTGTCTCTGTGTCTCTGTGTCTCAGTGTCTCAGTGTCTCAGGGTCTCTGGGACTTTGGATCTCTGGGTCTCTGGGACTCAGTTTCTCAGGGTCTGAGGGTCTCATAAAACATAGAACATACAACATTACAGCACAGAACAGGCCCTCCGGCCCACGATGTTGCGCCGACCAGTTACAAAACAATGACCCACTAACCTAAACCAATCCCTTCTCGTCCATAAACCTATCCACAGATCTCTTAAACGCCCCCAAACTAGGTGCATTTACAACTGCAGCAGGCAGGGCATTCCAATCCCTCACCACCCTCTGGGTAAAGAACCTACCCCGACATCCGTCCTATAACTACCACCCCTTAATTTAAAGCCATGCCCCCTCGTGCCAGATTTCTCCATCTGAGGAAAAAGGCTATCACAATCCACCCTGTCTAAACCTCTAATCATCTGATATGTTTCAATAAGATCCCCTCTTAGCCGCCTTCTTTCCAGCGAAAACAACCCCAAATCCCTCAGCCTCTCCTCATAGGACCTCCCCTCCATACCAGGCAACATCCTGGTAAACCTCCTCTGCACCCTCTCCAAAGCCTCCACATCCTTCCTATAATGCGGGGACCAGAACTGCACACAGTACTCCAGGTGCGGCCGCACCAGAGTCGTGTACAGTTGCAACATAACGCTGTGACTCCTAAATTCAATCCCCCTACCAATAAACGCCAAGACACCGTATGCCTTCTTAACAACCTTATCTACTTGATTCCCAACTTTCAGGGATCTATGTACACATACACCTAGATCCCTCTGTTCATCCACACTATTCAGAGTCCTACCGTTAGCCCTATACTCGACACATCTGTTATACCTACCAAAGTGAATTACCTCACACTTCTCCGTATTAAACTCCATCCGCCACCTCTCGGCCCAGCTCTGCAACCTGTCTAAGTCTCCCTGCAAACTATGACACCCTTCCTCACTATCTACCACACCTCCAACTTTGGTGTCATCAGCAAATTTACTAATCCACCCAACTATACCCTCATCCAGATCATTAATAAAAATTACAAACAGCAGTGGCCCTAAAACAGATCCCTGAGGCACACCACTCGTAACCGAACTCCATGATGAATATTTACCATCAACCACCACCCTCTGTCTCCTATCTGATAGCCAATTCCTGATCCAACTTCCTAGATTACCCACAATCCCATACATCTGCATTTTCTGCAGAAGCCTACCATGGTGAACCTTATCAAACGCCTTACTAAAATCCATATATACCACGTCAACTGCCTTACCCCCATCCATCTCTTTGGTCACTTTCTCAAAAAACTCAATAAGGTTAGTAAGGCACGACCTACCCGCCACAAAACCATGCTGACTATCTCCAATCAATTCATTACTCTCCAAATAACTATAAATCCTATCCCTAATAATTTTTTCTAAAACCTTGCCCACAACAGAAGTGAGACTCACCGGTCTATAATTCCCGGGGAAGTCTCTGTTCCCCTTCTTAAACAATGGGACAACATTCGCTATCCTCCAATCTTCCGGTACTATACCAGAGGCCAACGACGACCTGAAGATCAGAGCCAGAGGCTCTGCAATCACTTCTCTTGCCTCCCAGAGAATCCTGGGGTAAATCCCATCAGGACCAGGGGACTTATCTATTTTCAGGCCCTCCAGAATATCCAGCACATCCCCCTTATCAACTGTAACACTGTCAATTCTACTCCCCTGCAACCCAGTGTCCTCCTCAGCTATATCCATGTCCCCCTGCGTGAACACCGAAGAGAAATATTGGTTCAATGCCTCACCAATCTCCTCCGGTTCCACACATAACTTCCCTCTGCTGTCTATAACTGGCCCTAATCTTGCCCTAACCAACCTTCTGTTCTTGACATACCTATAGAACGCCTTAGGATTCTCCTTAACCCTATCAGCCAAAGTCTTCTCATGTCCTCTTTTAGCCCTTCTTAGCTCACTCTTCAACTCCCTCCTAGCCAATCTAAAGTTTTCTAGTGCACTACCCGAGCCCTCACGTCTCATCCGAACATAAGCCTCCTTTTTCCTTTTAACCAACGAATCAACTTTTTTGGTGCACCACGGTTCCCTAGCCCTACCAATTCCTCCTTGCCTGACAGGGACATACACATCACGGACTCGCAGTAGCTGCTCCTTGAAAAGACTCCACATTTCGGACGTTCCCAGTCCCTGTAATCTCCTAGTCCAACCTATGCTTCCTAATTCTCTCCTAATAGCCTCATAATTACCCTTCCCCCAGCTAAAACTACTGGCCCGAGGTTCATGCCTATCCCTTTCCATCACTAAGGTGAACGTAACCGAATTGTGGTCACTATCACCAAAATGCACACCAACTTCCAAGTCTAGCACCTGGACTGGCTCATTTCCCAGCATCAAATCCAATATAGCCTCACCTCTAGTTGGCCTATCTACATACTGAGTCAAAAAACCTTCCTGCATGCTTTGTACAAAAACTGACCCCTCTAACAAGCTAGAGCTATAACAATTCCAATCAATATTAGTAAAGTTAAAATCCCCCATAACAATTACCCTATTACTTTCACTCCTAACCAGGATCGTCTCCGCAATCCTTTCCTCAACCTCTCTAGAACTTTTTGGAGGTCTATAAAAGACTCCCAACAGGGTGACCTCTCCTCTCCTATTTCTAATCTCCGCCCATACTACCTCAACAGACAAGTCCTCATCAAACTTCCTCTCTGACACTGTGATACAGTCCTTGACCAATAATGCTACCCCTCCCCCCCTTCTACCTCCTTCTCTACTCCGACTAAAACATTTGAACCCCGGGACCTGCAGCAACCATTCCTGACCCTGCTCTATCCATGTCTCTGAAATGGCCACAACATCAAAGTCCCAGGTACTGATCCACGCTGCAAGTTCATCCACTTTATTGCGAATACTCCTCGCATTAAAGTATACGCATTTCAAACCCTGCTCCACCCCACCCCCGCGATGCCGTGCATTGCAGTCCCCATCTATGCCCCACTCACTTTCACCCCCTCTACTCAGGATCCCACCCCCCCTCCGAATCAGTTTAAACCTCCCTGCATAGCCTTAGCAAATTTACCCCCCAGGATATTGGTCCCCCTCTGATTCAGGTGTAGCCCATCCCTCTTATAGAGGTCCCACCTTCCCCAGAATGAGCCCCAATTGCTCAAGTGCCTGAACCCCTCCCTCCTGCACCAACCCCTCAGCCACGAGTTCAAACTTTCCCTCTCTCTATTCCTCTCTAAACTATCCCGTGGCACAGGCAAGAGTCCGGAGATAACCACTCTATCAGACTTGGCCTTTAGCTTCCACCCCAACTCCATAAATCTCTGCTTAATATCCCCTTAACCTCCCTATGTCATGTGTCCCCACATGAACTATAACTTGGGGTTGATCTCCCTCTCCCCTAAGAGTCCTGAATACCCTTTCTGATACATCCCGGACCCCAGCCCCTGGTAGGCAACACACCAGCCCTGAGTCCCTACCTTTACTTCCAATTCTCCTATCCATCCCCTTAACTGTGGAGTCCCCAATCACGAGGCCCAATCTTTTACAGCCCCTAACCACCTGAGCTTTCACACTAGGCTCACCCCCAGAGACCTGCTCCCTTTGGCTATCCCCAGTTGATTCCTCCTCAACTGTAGCCTCCAGGACCGAAAACCTATTTTGGAGGGGAACAGCCCCAGGGGATTGTCCCCCCGATTGCTTCTTGCCCCTCTTCCTGGCAGTGACCCAAGACTCATTTTTAGGAGTGACTATTTCCTTATAACTCCTATCGATTTCCACCTCCGCCTCCCGAATTATGCGGAGTTCCTCTAATTCCACCTCCAGCTCCTTTACACGCTCCTCCAGAAGCTGCAATCTATCACACTTCCTACAAGTAAAATCACATGAAACACTACTAGATTCCCTCACCACATACATCCCACAGGAGATGCAGCACACTGCCTGAACTGCCATCCCTGAAGCAATTACCAGCAGAAAAATAAAAATAAAATTAAAAAAAACTTCCCCCACACTTATAATTAGGTTAGAGGAGGTGGGAGGGTGGGATTCTCTACTAGTGTAGAGGATCGGGTATCCTCTCTACACTGATTTATAGGGTTAGGGGCCCGAGAAAAAAAAACTACAACTACCGGCAAGCGTCCTAGTGACGATTTCCGGTTTCTAACTAATTTGAAAAAAAACTGCCGAAACTCGCGACTTTAAAACTATACATAAAAAGTTAAACAATAAAAACAGAAAAATGTACCTGTTTGCTGCCTCCTCTCACGCCCAAAAATCGCTGCCTCTCGATACTGCTCCTCAGGAACAATCATGGTCTCAATGTCCCAGTGTCTGAGTGTCTCAGGGTTTCTGGGTCTCAGGGTCTCAGGGTCTCTTGGACTCAGTGTCTCAGTGTATCAGGGTCTCAGTGTCTCTGTGTCTCAGTGTCTCAGGGTCTCTGGGTCTCTGATCTCAGGGTCTCTGGGTCTCAGGCTCTCAGGGTCTCTGTGTCTCGGTGTCTCATTGTCTCAGAGTCTCTTTGTCTCAGTGTGTCAGGGTCTCTTGGTCTCTGGGGCTTAGGGTCTCTGGGTCTCTAGGTCCTTGGATCTCTGGGTATCAGTGTCTCAGAGTCTCAGTGTCTCATTCTGTCAGGGTCTCTGGGTCTCAGTGTCTCAGGATCTCAGTGTCATAGAACATAGAACATAGAAATTACAGCGCAGAACAGGCCCTCTGGCCCACGATGTTGCGCCGACCAGTTAAAAAAAACAATGACCCTCTAACCTAAACCAATCCCTTTTCATCCATAAACCTATCCACGGATCTCTTAAACGCCCCCAAACTAGGCGCATCTACAACTGCAGCAGGCAGGGCATTCCAATCCCTCACCACCCTCTGGGTAAAGAACCTACCCCTGACATCCATCCTATAACTACCCTCCCTTAATTTAAAGCCATGCCCCCTCGTGCTAGCTTTCTCCATCCAAGGAAAAAGGCTATCACTGTCCACCCTGTCTAAACCTCTAATCATCTTATATGTTTCAATAAGATCCTAACCTTCTGTAATGTTCTATGTTCTATGTTCTCTCAAGCCTCAGCATTTCCTCATGAGACTTTGCCAACATACCAGGCAACATCCTGGTAAATCTCTGCACCCTTCCACATCCTTTGTATAATGCGGTGACCAGAACTGTACACAATACTCCGAGTGCGGCCGCATCAGAGTTTTGTACAGTAGCAATATGACCTGATGGCTCCAAAACTTAATCCCACTACCAATAAAAGCTAACACCGTACCCCTTTTAATAACCCTATCAGCTTGGGTGCCAACTTACAGGGATCTATGCACATGGACACCGAGATCTCTCTGCTGATCCACACTACCAAGTATCTTAACATTAGCCCAGTACTCTGTACTCCTGTTACTCCTACCAAAGTGAATCACTTCACACTTTTCCGCATTAAACTCCATTTGCCACCTCTCAGCTCAGCTCTGCAGCTTATCTATGTTCTTCTTAACCTGCAACATCCTTCCGCACTGTCCACAAATCCACCGAGTTTATTGTCAGCCGCAAACTTACTAACCTATCTGTCTACAACCTCATCCAGGTCATTTATAAAAATGACAAAGAGCAGTGGCCCCAAAACAGATCCTTGTGGTACACCACGAGTAACTGAACTCCAGGGTGAACATTTCCCATCAACCACCACCCTCTGTCTTCTTACAGCTAGACAATTTCTGATCCAAACTGCTAAATCCCCCTCAATCCCATGCCTTGTATATTCTGCAATAGCTTACTGTGCGGAACCTTATCAAACGCTTTACTGAAATCCATATAAACCACATCAACTGCTTTACCCTTATCCACATCACCTTCTCAAAGAACTCAATGCCTTTTGTGAAGCACGACCTACCCTTCACAAAACTGTGTTGACTATTTTGATTCAAATTACGCCATTCTAGATGATTATAAATCCTATCTTTTATAATATTTTCCAAAATTTCGCCCACAACAGAATTAAGGCTCACTGGTCTATAATTACCAGAGTTTTCTCTCCTCCTCTTCTTAAACAAGGGGAAAACATTTGCTATCTCCAGTCTTCTGGCACAATTCCTGTAGTCACTGACAACCATTCGAACTGTCCATAGAGTGTCAGATTAACCAGGGTCACTCACACACCCCTGGCTCAGACTCACTTCCGTCAGGCACTGAGACCCTCCTGTATCACTGGCTTCACTGTAGTTGGATACCCAGAGTTTTAATACTGGGCCCTGGATATATTCTTAAAATGCAGCGAAAAGTCATGGAGAAAAGAGTTGGGAGGAGTTTAATTTGATTTATTATTGTCAAATGTATTGGGATACAGTGAAAAATATTGTTCCTTGCACACTGTGCAAAGCATGCCGTGCATAGAGTATAAAAGGGAGAAGGAAAGGAAATAGTGCAGAATGATGTGTTACAGTAATAGCTAGGCTGTAGAAAAAGGTCAGCTTAATATATGGTAGGTCCAGTTAAATGACTGATGACAGCAGGGAAGAACTTGTTCTTGAGTTGGTTAGTACATTTTCTCAGACTTCTGTGTAATTTTCCTGATGGCAGAAGGTGGAAGAGAGAATGTCCAGGGTGCATGAGGTCCTTAATTATACCGGCTGCTTTTCCCGAGGCAGCAGGAAGTGTAGACAGAGTGAATGGATGGGTGGCTGGTTTGTGTGATGGACTGGGCTACGTTCACAACTCTTTATAATTCTTCGCAGTCTTGGGCAGAGCGCAGACCATACGAGGCTGTGATACATCCAGAAAGGATGCTTTCTATGGTGTATCTCTAAATGTTGGTGAGAGTTGTAGCTGACATGCCAAATTTCCTTAGCCTCCTGAGAAAGTCAAAGTGTTGATGGGCTTTCTGAACTATCGTGTCGGCATGGGGGCGGGGGGGTGGGTGCAGGACACGACGTTGGTGATCTGGACGCTAAGAAACTTGAAGTTGAGACCGAAATGACAACTTGTCACAGAGTGATAGATGTTTACATCATGCAAACAGGCCCTTTGGCTAACTTGTCCAAGCTGCCCTTTTTTAAAAAACTCTTCAGCTAGTCCCAATTGCCCACATTTGGCCCATATTCCTCTATACCCATCGTACCCATGTAACTATCTAAATGATGTTAAAAGACAAAATTGTACCCACCTCTACAGCTGCCTCTGGCAGCTCTTTCCAGACACTCACCACCCTCTGTGTAAAAGAATTGCC